>NC_139559.1:6121792-6275232 GCF_965112155.1 Podarcis liolepis | reverse complement strand
CTGCTCCCACAGGAACCTCCCTGCAGGCTGAGATCAGCGCTGGCATCAGAACCTGGCATATTTTCACCTGAGATATTAAGACTAGACAAACTGGGAATGCAGGCCAGTCAATGGGCCAAATGGGCAGCGGGTGGCATGAGTGAAATCCAGGCAGAAGCCCAACCAGCCAGGACACCTGGCAAACTCAGCTCCGACTCTTTTCCCTATTGCAGTTGAATTTTGTTCCTGTTCACTCTGTTGCTAGCTGAAATGTTATAATTCAGTTGGTCTGGGCAGTTGTTTTTTTCTTTTATAATTTTATCATTTTTCAATTTTACAACAAATGTACCAATATAAATTCAATAAAAAACACCAATCATAAACCGACCCCCCCAGTTTCTGTTTTATCCTTGCTCTGCATACCCAGATTTATACTATTTATTAGTTCTCCTTAAAAACCCCTTTGAATTATTTCTCCACTGCTCGTTTTACATTAATCCTGCTAATGAGTTCAGTTGTTTACAATGGTTTTTCAAATACAGTTATACCTTGATTCTGGAATGCCTTGTGACTCAAACGTTTTGGCTCCCGAACGCCACAAACCCAGAAATGAGTGTTTGGTTTGCAAACATTTTTCAGAAGCTGAACATTGCTGTATTGCTTTTAATATTCAGTTGGAAGCCGCCCAAAGTGGCTGGGGAAACCCAGCCAGATGGGCAGGGTATAAATAAATTGTTGTTGTTGTTGTTGTTATAACATCCAACACAGTTTCCGATAGAGTGCAGGAAGCTCCTGCAGCCAATTGGAAGCCGTGCCTTGGTATTTGGAAGTCGAATGGACTTCTGGAACGGATTCTGTTCGAGAACCAAGGTACGACTGTAGTCCACAAGTTTCCCCCATTCTTTACTAAAAACATTTCTTCTTCTTGATTTCTTATTTTTCTGGTAAGTTTCTTTTTTTTATTAAATATTATTAAGATTTTCAAAAATTACAAAAAAGAAAGAAAGATACAAAATAAAAATAGTTAAAAACAATTCAGTCTTTCCATCACATATTTTCATTTGCTTATTTCCCAGACCTCCCCACGCCTCCCTTTTCTGTATTCCAATTCAAATTTTTAATTCAGCAAATCCCTCCCCTCTTCAATCATCTTAATCTTCAATTTTAAAATATTATAACATTAAGTTTTTACCTGTTAATTACCATTTTCTCGTATTCTCTTATAGCATTACAGCTAAAGACCACTTAGTTTCTATCCAACATCATTCTAACATTCATTATTTTTCTTCTGGTAAGTTTCGCCATCTCTGCGTAGTGCATCCATTTCTATCTGCCCTTCTTCCTTGGTTGGAGTTGTATCTTCTTTCCATCTCTGGACAAGGGCAATTTTGCTCTATAAGCACCTCCAGGCTGGTGGTTGTTTCACAAATGTATTTTGCACAGGGCCGTCTTACCCATAGGCACTAGGGGTGAGGGGCACCTGAGTGCCGGGCTCTCAGGGGCGCCAGGCCAAAAGTCCGGGGCCCGAGAGTTGAGTCCGGGAAAGAGCCCACCCATCACTCGGAGCGCCGCACTGGGCTCTTCTGCTGTGGGCAGCTCTGCACCGCGGGTTTGGGGGTGACCGAGCCATCAAGACGCTGAGGAGGCCGGCTGGCTCAACCCTCCTGCGCACCTGGGACTGGGCAACCGGGGGGGGGGCACCGGGCAGATCTTTGCACCCGGCGCCGCATATGCTTAAGACAGCCCTGATTTTGCAACATGTCATTGATGCAATAATAGTGCGTTTGTGGTGCATTTATACTGGACCATCCAAACACCATTCCACTTTAGTCGTCTTACAGGCTTGATGGGTCCGTCTGGATGATCGTTGTGGGTCCCTTCCAAGCCTTCTGACTCTATAGGAGGAAACTCGCTGAACTGATCAGATTAGCTTCTCTGTAAGGTAACAGTTAAGTACCGCCATTTACATGTCCAAAGAAGTTGCCCTGTTGCCACAGAGATGCTGCTTCCCTGATGTTACTGCATTATTTGTGAGAATGTTGTTCTTCTTCTGTGATCCCTCACAGCCGAGTAAGATTGCCTTCCATGAACACGTCTTAACAGCGAGTCCGTAAGTGATTGGGGAGGCCAATTCTGGACCCACACGTCCTTCCACAGTGGGGTTATAGGTTTCCGGGCAGGAGTTGGTCACGGTGAGGGTTTGCCAAGTGTCCCTTCCTCTTAGCGCAGGGGTCTGCAACCTTTAAGACAAAAAGAGCCACTTGGACCCGTTTCCGAAGAAAAAAACAATGGGGAGTCGCAAAACTCGTCATTATAAAAATAACTTTTTTGTCACTTTTTTATTATTTCTTCGTTAGACCCCTCAGAATTACTCCTCCTCATAGAAATAAACGTTAAATTAACAAGTTACCTTTTGTGTGTGTGTGTGTTCTTCACTCCCCTTCAAAACAGTGACCAGCGTACATGCCCCCTTTCAATGCAGTGACCAGTGTACATGCCCCTTACAATGTAGCGGGCGGGCGGGCGGGAAGGTGACGTTGGGACGGTGCGTGACTAACGCACGCACCGCCCCCATGCGACGTCACAGCCAGTACAGCGCCCGCCACAGTGGGGAGTGTCGGGGCGCACAATGCGCCTCTTCCCCTCGCTAGTATCCGTCCCGGAGCCGCGGCAAAGGTGTAAAAGAGCCACATGCGGCTCCGGAGCCGCAGGTTGCAGACCCCTGTCTTAGCGCATTTCTCAGCGGGAGGGCGCTCCTGACCAGGTGTAACAGGAAGTTCTACCTTGGCTGGAGTAACATCCCCCTGTCTGTGTCCACTCTAGGGAAACAAGGAATGTTGTACTTGACTCCTCCAATGGATTACACCCCCACACAAAAGTGCAGCAACTCCCCTGGAGCATTTGTGCTGCAAAAAGTTACAGGAACTCAGCATGAAACATCTGTGAGGTACAAGCAGTGGGCTGCTTATAGCCTCCCAACTCCACCTTGAGCACAAATCCTGATGAAGGTGACATAAAAAGGGATCTCCGAAGGGGACCGATGCTGTGTGAATTTGTATTGCGGGAGGGATGTATTCTCTGGCCGCCCTGGGAGGTTTTTAAATCAAAAGGCAGGTGATGCATTTCCTTCCCCGGTGAGTTAATTAATGAATTAATTAGGGCTGTGTCAGATCTAACAGTGGAGCAAGGAGATTTGCTACCTGGAAGCGGCTTGCCGTTGCCATAGTTACTTCGTCGCAGGCCGGCCGGCCATCATTGACCCCATTTTAAAAATCCCTCCTGAGTCGGATTCAGCCTTCTGACACCATGCGGCACCCCCACAGCGTTTGGCTTCCCTTCCCTTGCCCTCCAGTGCAGAAGAAAGCCTCAGCAGGTCAGAATGATGTCTGCAGCGCCCAGGTCAACATCGTGCTTCTTATTGCAGCTGGCCAGATGGCGGCTGAAAGAGACGGCAGGACCGGACTGTTTCTGCTCAGGAAGTTGTCCTCACCCCGCTGCCTTACGTTCCCCATATTCCAAACACCTTTGTTTAGGCTGCTTCGAGACAACCCTCTTTACTGAGCAGACACCCAAGTTTGTTTGCACAAAGGGTGATTCCAGACTGTCACCATTCGGGGGTAGGATCCAGTCACATGCAGACCAATTTAAATTGCCCAATGATAGCCGCAACAAACCTGCTTTCCCCTAAATATCAGGCTTGAAGGAGAGGGTGCTGGATCAATCCATCAACCTCTGATGGATGGTTTAGAAGGATTGGGTCCAAAAAATATAATCCAGAAACAATGGAAATGTCTAAATGATTATTTATGTAGGCAAGGATTAAATGTAAGGTATTGGTTGTGTTTAGAATAGATTTATGAAAGATTTAGAAAACTTATTGATTAGAATATTAGTGTGAGATTGTATGGGAAAAATACGGAATAACAGATACACTCTTGCTTAAAATGTATATAGGAAGTGCAGTGTAAGTGAAGGAAGTCAATCAATGAAATTTTATTATTATTTTCATATTGAGATATTTGTAGAATAAATTTGGAAGAAATTTTCCCAACTTTTCTTCTTCGTTTCTCTTTATTTTTTCTTTTCCCCTCTTTTGTTCCTTTTTTCGTGTATATGTGCTTATTTGAAGTGTATATGTGTGTATGTATTTGCAGTGTTTTGCTTATATTTTGTAACAATTATGTTAAATAAAATTAAAAATAAAATTAAAAACAGAAGGTTTGGGTCTGGCATCACTTGTGCTGTGGGGGGGGGGGGCAGTATCCATACTCAGGAGAGTTACATCTCAATGCAGTTCCTTCCTTGGAAGTGTCTTCAGGGTTGAAGGTACACACACAGTAGGCAATAAACACTCGTGGATGCCATAAAGATTTGGTCAAGTATAGTAGTTTGCTTGACACGCATAAAAGCATATTGGTAGCAAATATATACAGTCGTACCTTGGATCCCAAACGCCTTGCGAGTCGAACGTTTTGGCTCCTGAATGCCGCAAACCCGGAAGTGAGTGTTCCAGTTTGTGAATGTTCTTTGGAACCCGAACGTCCGATGCGCCTTCTGTGGCTTCCGATTGGTTGCAGGAGTTTCCTGCAGCCAATTGGAAGCCGCACCTTGGTTTCCAAATGTTTTGGAAGTTGAATAGACTTCCGGAACAGATTCCGTTTGACTTCCGAGATACAGTGGATGCTCAGGTTGCGAATGTGATCTGTGTGGGAGGCACATTCGCAACCCACAGCGCCACGTCTGCACATGTGTGGGCCATGATTTGGCGCTTCTGCACATGTGCAAAGCACAATTTAATGGTTTTGTGCATGCGCAAGCGCCGAAACCCAGAAGTAACCTGTTCTGGTACTTCTGGGTTTGGCGCAGTTCAGTGGCGTAGCATGGGTTGTCAGCACCCGGGGCAAGGCAAGTAATTTGCACCCCCTAACCCGTGGATTTGTGCCCCCTAACCCGTGGATTTGCGCCCCCTAACCCTAACCCCCAGATGTTGCGCCCGGTGCGGCTGGGCCCCCCCTGCACCCCCCACGCTACGCCACTGGCGCAGTTCACAACCCGAAAATGCGCAACCTGAAGCGTCTGTAACCCAAGGTATGACTGTACCACTGTACAGACATTCACCACTGCCATGGTCAAGGCATGCTCAGTGTCCAACAAGAGTCCAAGACTCTCTCTCTGCTTCTCTCACCGCAAAGCGCAAGCAAGATACTCACAACAAGTTATAGCAAGTTACGCAGAACCGTTGTTATCAGTACTTCCTGTCACACTGCGCTTGTCCAAAGAACAGTTCCCACAGAAAATGTCCTTGCATAGACACAACAAGCTCAGCCTTCTGCTTCTTCTTGAAACTTCTTCTCTGTTTTTCTGTTTCTGGAACAAATGATTCTCACACAGAGAGAGAGAATATCCAACAGAATGATGGGCAGAACAACTGTTTTGATGCAACGCCATCTAACCTGGCCCAAACAATTCAGGGTGAATGCTCATTAAGCAGCCAACATCATCTGATCTCCCTGCAAGCAAATAAAGATGGGTGCTCAATAAACAGGTCATCTGGAAGCACCCGAAATTTGCAGGGAGGTGAGATGGCATTGCACCCAGAGTTCCTCCCACACAGTGGCGTAGCGTGGGTTGTCAGCACCCGGGGCAAGGCAAGTAATTTGCACCCCCTAACCCGTGGATTTGTGCCCCCTAACCCGTGGATTTGCGCCCCCTAACCCTAACCCCCAGATGTTGCGCCCGGTGCGGCTGGGCCCCCCCTGCACCCCCCACGCTACGCCACTGGCGCAGTTCACAACCCGAAAATGCGCAACCTGAAGCGTCTGTAACCCAAGGTATGACTGTACCACTGTACAGACATTCACCACTGCCATGGTCAAGGCATGCTCAGTGTCCAACAAGAGTCCAAGACTCTCTCTCTGCTTCTCTCACCGCAAAGCGCAAGCAAGATACTCACAACAAGTTATAGCAAGTTACGCAGAACCGTTGTTATCAGTACTTCCTGTCACACTGCGCTTGTCCAAAGAACAGTTCCCACAGAAAATGTCCTTGCATAGACACAACAAGCTCAGCCTTCTGCTTCTTCTTGAAACTTCTTCTCTGTTTTTCTGTTTCTGGAACAAATGATTCTCACACAGAGAGAGAGAATATCCAACAGAATGATGGGCAGAACAACTGTTTTGATGCAACGCCATCTAACCTGGCCCAAACAATTCAGGGTGAATGCTCATTAAGCAGCCAACATCATCTGATCTCCCTGCAAGCAAATAAAGATGGGTGCTCAATAAACAGGTCATCTGGAAGCACCCGAAATTTGCAGGGAGGTGAGATGGCATTGCACCCAGAGTTCCTCCCACACAGTGGCGTAGCGTGGGTTGTCAGCACCCGGGGCAAGGCAAGTAATTTGCGCCCCCTAACCCGTGGATTTGCGCCCCCTAACCCGTGGATTTGCGCCCCCTAACCCTAACCCCCAGATGTTGCGCCCGGTGCGGCCGGGCCCCCCTGCACCCCCCACGCTACGCCACTGCTCCCACACACTTTCCAGTTCATTTTTCTCTAGCTTTCCTGATTGCAAAATGTCTATTTTGGGGAGGGGGCGGGTGGGTTTGTTGTTGCTGGTGTTGCTATTTATTACGTAAGCTTCGGCAAAGATATTTAGGATGGTTTGGAGGTCATCCTCTGAGTGTGCACACACTACGTTGCCATCAGCATACTGAAGCTCTATGACGGAAGTTATGGTAACCTTACTCTTTGCTTTCAGCCTACTCAGATTAAAGAGCTTTCCATCTGTTCGATATATGATTTCTACTCCGGTGGGGAGTTTCCCTTCGACAATGTGTAGGATCATGGCAATGAAGATAGAACTATCAGTATACTGGAAGAAGCAAAGATCACCAGTGTTGAAGCAATGATTCTTCAACATCAACTTTGTTGGACTGGTCATGTTGTTCAGATGCCTGATTATCGTCTTCCAAAGCAACTACTCTATTCTGAACTTAAAAATGGAAAGTGTAATGCTGGTTGTCAACAAAAGAGGTTTAAAGACTCTCTCAAGGCAAATCTTAAAAAAATGTAGTATAAACACTGACAATTGGAAAACACTGGCCAGGGAGCGCTCCAGTTGGAGAACAGATTTTACCAAAGGTGTCATGGACTTTGAAGACACTCGAACTCAGGACACAAGGGAGAAACGTACTAAGAAGAAGGCACGCTTGGCAAATCCACACCATGATCAACTCCCACCCGGAAACCTATGTCCCCACTATGTCCCCACTGTGGAAGGACATGTGGATCCAGAATTGGCCACCAAAGTCACTTACGGACTCATTGTTAAGACTGTGTTCAAGGAAGACAATCTTATTCGGCTACGAGGGATCGCCAAAGAAGATAAATCATTACATTTTTATGCCACCTTTCTTCCAAGAAGTTCAAGGTACATTCATACCCTCCAACGTTTCTCCGATGAAAATAGGGACGTCCCATTCCATAACAAAAACTTTACTATTTATACCCCACACATCTTACTGGGTTGTCCCAGTCACTCTGGGCAGCTTCCAACATATATAAAAACATAATAAAACATTAAACATTAAAAAAAATTCCCCTATACATGATTGCCTTCAGACATCTTAGGGGTCAGATAATTCCATCCTCTCCAACATTTCTCCAATGAAAATAGGGACATCCTAAGGAAAAGTGGAACACGGGTGACGCTGTGGGTTAAACCACAGAGCCTAGGACTTGCCAATCAGAAGGTTGGCGGTTCAAATCCCCGTGACGGGGTGAGCTCCCGTTGCTCAGTCCCTGCTCCTGCCAATCTAGCAGTTCGAAAGCACGTCAAAGTGCAAGTAGATAAATAGGTACCACTCCGGCGGGAAGGAAAACGGCGTTTCCGTGCGCTGCTCTGGTTCGCCAGAAGCGGCTTAGTCATGCTGGCCACGTGACCTGGAAGCTGTACGCCGGCTCCCTCGGCCAATAAAGTGAGATGAGTGCCGCAACCCCAGAGTCGGCCACGACTGGACCTAATGGTCAGGGGGCCCTTTACCTTTAAGGAAAAGTGGGACATTCCGGGATCAAATCAGAAACCAGGATGGCTTCTTTAAATCAGGGATGTCCCTGGAAAATAGGGACCCTTGGAGGGTCTGCAGCTTACACAGTTCTCCTCTTCATTTTGTCAAAACCAGCACTTTGAATTAGGCCTGGGAACTAATTGTCAAGCCAGGACTGACATTTTATGCCCACAGCACATACATAGTGAACTGCAGAACATTCATCACTTGCTTCTGCAAGAGGACATTTGTTTGGCTGTTTCAAACCAGGCCCCTTGGCTTCCTTCTCTCTCTCTCTCTCTCTCTCTCTCTCTCTCTCTCTCTCTCCCTCCCTCCCTCCCTCCCTCCCTCCCTCCTTCTTTCTCCCACTCACCCCCCACCCCCAGCCCAGATTTGAGATTCAACTCCCTTCTCCCCTTCACCTTTGCTCCTGCGCTGCCAACAGTTCTTCTTGTTGTTTTTCAGGGTTGTTTATTCCTATTTCCTACCAAGGTCCTATTTCCCCAACCAGATGCACCCCCCCTCATTCCTGCCCTTCCACACCCACCCACCCAAGTCTCAGTTTCACCAGCTTTAAGCCGTATTGTTCAGCCACTAGCTTAATTTAGCTGTCTTCCTGCCTCCAGAATACACTTGGCTTGACCCTCTCGAGTCTGCCTGCAGTCATGATGAGGAACGGCAGAGCTCACTGGCCAGACAAGCTAACTGAGACCGCCAAGCTTCCATTTGCAAGGATCAGGTTTTGTTTTCACAGCACCTCGAGATTCCTGTACTTTCCAGGAGAACCCCTTCCCTATGCCCTGCAATAAAGGCATGCACCATTAAAGGTAAAGGTAAAGGGACCCCTGACTATTAGGTCCAGTAGTGGCTGACTCTGGGGTTGCGGCGCTCATCTCGCTTTATTGGCCGAGGGAGCCGACGTACAGCTTCTGGGTCATGTGGCCAGCATGACTAAGCCACTTCTGGAGAACCAGAGCAGCACATGGAAACGCCGTTTACCTTCCCGCCGGAGTGGTACCTATTTATCTACTTGCACTTTGATGTGCTTTTGAACTGCTAGGTTGGCAGGAGCAGGGACCGAGGAACGGGAGCTCACCCCGTCGCGGGGATTCGAACCACCGACCTTCTGATTGGCAAGTCCTAGGCTCTGTGGTTTAACCCACAGCACCACCCGCGTCCCGTATGCACCATTAGTACAGGACAAATTACAGTTCCATTTTGAGGCAAGTGGCTGGTCGCTGTGAGAAAAGGATGTAGTGTTGCATAGTGGTTAGAGTGTCAAGACCGGGACCTGGGAGAAAAGAGTTCAAATCCCCATTCAGCCGTGAAGCTTACTGGGTGACCATGGGCCAATCGCTGCCTCTCAGCCTAACCTACGGTACCTCAAAGGCTTGTTGTGGGGGTTAAATGAGGAGGGTATGAACCACGTGTACCAGGACTCGAACCAATGGCTTCATGTTACAAGAAAGCAGATTCCAAAATACTTCCACTCTATTCTTAACTTTTGATTTGATTGATTGTTCTAACAATGACATGCTGATAGGCTTAGAATAAAAAATGTAAGCAATAACAAAACCAATAAAGAAGGAAAAATTTAACAAAAATAATTTATTATAGAATGCAAGGGGGGAAAGGTAGAAAGAAATATAAAGAAGTCAAATTGCTATGGAGGGAAGTAGTGGGTGGGTGGTGGGTTTTATAATTAAGTGTATAATTATGCAGCTGTTGAAATTTAGATATTATATTTTATGTGAGGGAATCATTGGGAATTTTGGTTATTATGTATATATGTTAAGTTTCAATAAAGATCTTTGGAAAATTATTATTACTATTATTATTATTATTATTATTATTATTATTATTATTATTATTATTATTATTATTATTATTAAGAAAGTAGATTCCAGACTGCTGCTGTTTTCAACTGGGATGCCAGCAGATTCAAGACATACAGGTATAGCTGACTGGAAGGTCTTGTGCAATAAACCTGCTCCCCCGCCCCCAAAAAAATCTTTTTGTGGAAAGGGAAGGGAAAACGCACTGGAAAGTGATGGATAACACTTGCTTTGATGCCATTTCGTCTATCCTCCCTGCAAACAAATCGGGAAAATGCTCATTATAGAATGCTCATTATAAAATGCTCAGTCAGGACGGATGCTAAATTCAAGCTGCCTGGAAGTGCCCACTTAAATTGCCTTTGCGCCAACATTACACCAGCCAAACTCTCATGGCTTCTCCCAAAGAATCCTGATCATTGTATTTTGGTGAGCGCATGGATATGAGGATTCTGTTAGAAACCACCAAGTATCCATACAAGTTTCCAGAGTTCCATAGATTGATGCCAGAATAGACATGGTTAATTTTGTTGGATCTGTAGGCCGCCCAGCCTGAGAGATTAGACCAGCCTTCAGCAACTTGGTGCCCGCCAACGTTTTGGACTACAATTCCCATCAGGCCGAGCAAGCATAGCCAATGGACACGCACAGTGGGAATTGTAGTTCACAACATCTGGAGGGCATCACCATGTCCAGTGGCTGCCACACCGCTGCATTCGTGTCTCAAGTGGGGCTTAGAATCATAGAATCATAGAGTTGGAAGAGACCACAAGGGCCATCGAGTCCAACCCCCTGCCAAGCAGGAAACACCATCAGAGCACTCCTGACATGTGGTTGTCAAGCCTCTGCTTAAAGACCTCCAAAAAAGGAGACTCCACCACACTCCTTGGCAGCAAAGTCCACTGTCGAACAGCACATTTGTGATTCACATAGGTGAACGATACTTTCAAGAGAGGAAGAAGGTTAAACCAATGCCATCCCCAACAGCATGAAAACACTGCATCAATGCACATTAACTCCTTGTATTTCGGGAGTCTGGAGCTGTTACCTCTCCTGCGCTTTCAACTTGGAGAGACAGCTATGGAAATATTCCTGATATCTTCCTTTCTTTTGTCTGTTGTTGGGGGTTAGGAGGGCACCGAGCGCAATGCCTTGACCCTTGAGACTCGAGTACAGATCGTAATTTAAGTGTGGGTTTGACCCTCTCTTGAGATTGATGTGGCAGCTTCTCCTCCCACATCTGGCTCCCTTTGCCCATTTGCTCATAACACACACACACACACACACACACACCCTCCAGGCAAGGGAGTTATTCCCCCCAGTGACAACAGCTGTTTTTTTATTCCAGTGTTATGGTTCACCACCCTTCAGATCTGCAGCCCAGACCCCCTCTACCTGGCAAGGGAAATCTTCTTTCTCAGTGGGCGTTCCAGCAGCATTTAAAGGTAACGGTAAAGGACCCCTGACAGTTAAGTCCAGTCGTGAATGACTCTGGGGTTGCGACGCTCATCTCGTTTTACAGGCCGAGGGAGCTGACTTTTGTCCACAGACAGTTTTCCCTGGTCATGTTAGCCAGCATGACTAAGCCGCTTCTGGCGCAATGGAACACTGAAACCAGAGCAGGACGTTTACCTTCCCGCTGGAGCAGTACCTATTTATCTACTTGCACTGGCGTGCTTTTGAATTGCTAGGTTGGCAGGAGCAGGGACCGATCAATGGGAGCTCACTTTATTGCAGGGATTCAAACCACCGAACTTCTGATCGGCGAGCCCAAGAGGCTCAGTGGTTTAGACCACAGCACCACCCGCGTTGCATCCAGCAGCACTTGGCATGCACTTATAACAAAACAAAGCAAGACCTGTAAAAGTCCAGGGTTGCTCTCATGTTACGTTAGATGCTTGTGGCCGTGGCAAAGCTACCGGTGAATGAAATGACTATTGGTCTGGTAGAAAGGAACCAGTGACAGCCACAGAACACATAGGATGCAGATGTGCCCAGCTTGCTTGCAATATTCAGCTGCGTCACAAACTGAAGGGCATTTCCTCCCAAAGTTAAGGATCCTCTGGACATCCTTTGCATTGCACATCCATGATGATTTACGCTCGAGGTGCCCTCAGAACAGTCCTATGGAGATCCTGCTTTCAGTGCTATTTGCTCCTGCAAAGGTTTGGCGCAGCCATACTGCTCCATTTCCATTCAGAGCATCTCCTGAAATCCTGTAACTTTCCATACTACAAATTTATGTGTTTGTGGGGGCTGTCCACCTTTGTTGCTCTGCTGGACAGCAATAATGTGGGGAAGCATCAGAGAAAAACTACTAAAGCAGAATAAATCCACTACAAATGCACTTTTTTGTGTCAAGAGCATAGAACCATAGAATTACAGAGTTGGGGACCCCAAGGGAAATCTAGTCCAACCCCCAGCAATGCAGAAATCACAGCGTTTTGCAGAATACGCCCACAATAAAGCACCAGTCTGGAGAGAACCGTTGTCTCCAGCTCAAAATGTTATTTTATTTATTTTGATTTATTAAACTTATTTGTCACTTGTTACCCAAAGGTCTCTAAGTAACCTACGTTAAAGTAAAAGGGGTGGAGCGGATAATGTAGCACATCACTGTTTTGTATAACATACAACTTATGGAAAAACAAGAACAACACACCGGCCGCATAAACAGTAGCAAGCAAATGTTAATATGAGATTCTGCGACATGCAGTCTCTGCATTGGGCAAACCAGGCGTCCAGAGTTGATTACTAGGCAAGCACATCGCTGACATTATTTCACGTTCTTTTATCTGTACCTTCAATGACAATCTCACTGATTGCTGTGAAAACTACATGAGCTTTTTAAAATGGGCATCTCATTTATAAAACCATACCGTCCGGGCATTTTTTTCAGCCTGACCTCAGTTCTGGTACTTCTCAGATGAGCACCATAGCTATTCTAAGAAAACAAGGGAGGCATTCATGGTGAGTTCCGGCACCCCCTTTTTTCTAGAAATATAGCACTCCATATGGCTGATTGCCAAAGAATTGATGCTTTTGAATTCTGGTGCTGGAGGAGACTCTTGAGAGTGCCATGGACTGCAAGAAGATCAAACCTCTCCATTCTGAAGGAAATCAGCCCTGAGTGCTCACTGGAAGGACAGATCCTGAAGCTGAGGCTCCAATACTTTGGCCACCTCATGAGAAGAGAAGACTCCCTGGAAAAGACCCTTAGGAAAGATGGAGGGCGCAAGGAGAAGGGGATGACAGAGGACGAGATGGTTGGACAGTGTTCTCGAAGCTACCAACGTGAGTTTGACCAAACTGCAGGAGGCAGTGGAAGACAGGAGTGCCTGGCATGCTCTGGTCCATGGGGTCACGAAGAGTCGGACATGACTAAATGACTAAACAACAGCACTCCATACTTTGCCATGCGCTGTGAAGGAGCCTTGGGAATGCCTGAGCTATAAACATCATTTCCAGGGAGCGTTGCAATCATGTGCACGCCCACAAGTCTGCATGCTCCAAGACTAGACACTGGGAGAGCCCTTTTGGAAAGCAAGTGAGCTTTACTTAAATCCTAACTTTAGACTAAAGCTGGGATAGCTCAGTCAGTAGAACATGAAACTCTTAATCTCAAGGTTGTGGGTTCAAGCCCCATGTTAGGCAACAGATTCCTGCAATCCAGGGGGTTGGACTAGATTACCCTTGTGATCCCTTCCAACTCAACAATTCTATGAATCTATGATTAATCTACCAGTTAAAGTTTGACACTGTTTAACTGTCGAAATGATCAGCATTGCAGGCCTATGCATAGTTTCCTGGGAGAAAGTCTGGGATGTTCCTGGGTCAACATGTAATAGAATCGTGTTGCAAAGCTACAGTCCTATGTGCATTTGATGGTCTCCCCAAAAATAGCCCGGCTCTCATTGGCATCAGTAGGTCTTGTTGTTGTTTAGTCGTTTAGTCATGTCCGACTCTTCGTGACCCCCTGGACCAGAGCACACCAGGCACTCCTGTCTTCCACTGCCTCCTGCAGTTTGGTCAAACTCATGCTGGCAGCTTCGAGAACACTGTCCAACCATCTTGTCCTCTGCCGTCCCCTTCTCCTTTGCCCTCCATCTTCCCCAACATCAGGGTCTTTTCCAGGGAGTCTTCTCTTCTCATGAGGTGGCCAAAGTATTGGAGCCTCAGCTTCAGGATCTGTCCTTCCAGTGAGCACTCAGGGCTGATTTCCTTCAGAATGGAGAGGTTTGATCTTCTTGCAGTCCATGGCACTCTCAAGAGTCTCCTCCAGCACCAGAATTCAAAAGCATCCATTCTTTGGCGATCAGCCTTCTTTATGGTCCAGCTCTCACTTCCATACATCACTACTGGGAAAACTATAGGTTTAACTATACGGACCTTTGTTGGCAAGGTGATGTTTCTGCTTTTTAAGATGCTGTCTAGGTTTGTCATTGCTTTTCTCCCAAAAAGCAGGTGTCTTTTAATTTCATGGCTGCTGTCACCATCTGCAGTGATCATGGAGCCCAAGAAAGTAAAATCTCTCACTGCCTCCATTTCTTCCCCTTCTATTTGCCAGGGGGTGATGGGACCAGTGGCCATGATCTTCGTTTTTTTCATGTTGAGCTTCAGACCAAGCAAACATGCATCTTCTTCTTTGGCGATCCCTTGAAGCTGAGTAAGACTGTCTTCCATAAACATGGTTTTTCTGGACCCAGACGTCCTTCCACAGTGGGGACATTGGTTCCTGGGCAGGAGTTGATCACAGTGTGGATTTGCCAAGCGTGTCTTCCTCTTAGCAAGTTTCTCCCTTGCGCCCTGAGTTTGAGTGTCTTCAAAGCCCATGACACCTTTGGTAAAGGCTGCTCTCCAACTGGAGCGCTCGCAGGCCAGTGTTTCCCAGTTGTCTGTGTTTATACTACATTTTTTAAGAATCAGGCTGCATCTGTTTTAGACCCTACTCTGGACCCAACCCATTGAGCCATGCCACAGAAACCCTCGTCTCTCCTTCTGGCTGTTCCTAATGTCTCCAAGGTTGCGGGGGACGGAGGAGACTCAGAGCAGGTAAGGCTGCGTTTTATCATCCAAGATTGTCACTGCAAATCTCCCACACCTGCTGGCATTCATCACAGGGAGAGAGAGAGAACAGACCCCCCCCCCACTCCTCCTCCCATTTGGTGGTGGGAGAAAGTAATTTTGAAGAGCTCCAAGCTCTTAATGAAAGGGGCAGGCCTGGTCACATTCCATTAGTCAGTTCACTGCCCTGGGGGGGAGTTCAGGGTTGATCCCTCAGCCTGCCTCCCCCGTAAGGCTTCTCTTGCAATATAACTCGGTTTAGCTCTCATGTAGAGATTTCTTTATTTCCTCGCTTTGTCTCTTTGGACTGGAGGCTGGGGGGGCGGCGGTGGGGGGGGGCGGTGGAAGAGGCCAACTTCTTGTTTGTCAAGGGAGTGCTTGATGCTTGGAATCCGGGGTCAGTTCTGAAGCTCCGAGGGCTCAGAAAAAGGCCTGCGTCTTGTAACCACATGACTAGCCAAGGAGGAAAGGAGAGAGAGAGAGAGAGAGAGAGAGAGAGAGAGAGAAAAGAAGGAGGACAAATAGTGAAGTCCTACAAGCATTTTGCAGGAACCTCCTGCAGCCAATTGGAAGCCGCTGAAGCCCCGCCTGACGTTTGGCTTCCAAAAACAGTTCGCAAACCAGAACACTCACTTCCGGGTTTGCGGCGTTCGGGAGCCAAAATGTTTGAGAACTAAGCTGTTCGAAAACCAAGGTACAGTGGACACTCAGGTTGAGAACGTGATCCGTGCAGGATGCACGTTCGCAACCTGTAGCGTTCGCAATCTGCATCTGCGCACGCGCGGGTTGCAATTTAGCACTTCTGTGCATGTGCGACACGGAAGTAACCCGTTCCGGTACTTCCAGGTTTTGGCAGTCCGCAACCCAAGAAAGACACAACCTGAAGCGGCTGTAACCCGAGGTATGACTGTATGACTGTACAGTGGTACCTCGGGTTACAGACGCTTCAGGTTACCGACGCTTCAGGTTACAGACTCCGCCAACCCAGAAATAGTACCTTGGGTTAAGAACTTTGCTTCAGGATGAGAACAGAAATCGCGCGGCGGCAGCTGCAGGAGGCCCCATTAGCTAAGGTGGTACCTCAGGTTAAGAATAGTTTCAGGTTAAGAATGGACCTCCAGAACAAATTAAGTTCTTAACCCGAGGTACCACTGTATTCTAAATTGCATCCATCCACTTTTACCGCTGAGCTGCCCAGAGAGATCCTCAGATCTTGCACAGCGGATGCCTGGCCTCCCATCATTTTGCAGCCATCTCATTCCACGCTGAGGATGCGCAGTGAGGTCTCCCGCCCCCACCGCACCCCTCAGACAGACACAGGCTCATCTCTTCTGCTTCTCAGCCCCAGGCTTCTCCTGCTAGACCGCGCAGCTTCCTTGTGAATAATTCAAGTCAACACTTCCAGCCTCGCCAGCTTTGGAACAGCTTGGTCGCCTCGGACCAAAAGGTTGCTCTTTCGTTTCTGGGTTGATGGTGATGACCTGGTTGTCTGAAAATGTCTGAGTGCTTTGAGTTTCTTTATTAAGAGCCTGGACAATCCACGGTGTGGAGAGTTGGGGACTGCAGAGTATTATTATCATTTGTTAAATCTGTATACCGCCCTTCCTCCGTAGATCTCAGCGTAGTTCACAACATAAAATTACAATACCTTGGTTTTCAAACAGCTTAGTTCTCGAACGTTTTGGCTCCCAAACACCACAATGTGATGGAAGTGACTGGTTTGTGAACTATTTTTGGAAGCCGGACATCCGCCAGGGCTTCCGCGGCTTCCGATTGGCTGCAGAAGCTTCCTGCAGCCAATCGGAAGCCGTGCTTTGGTTTCCGAATGTTTTGGAAGTCAAACGGACTTCCGGAATGGATTCCGTTCGACTTCCAAGGTAAGACTGCATAAGTAACACAAAATGCTGTTACCAAAGTTGGTTGTCTCTCACCGTTTATGCCTAGTAGAAAGATCCCAATTGGGTTCCAGGCACTCATTCAGGTTCTGTGTTCCTTTGGAGAATTAAGACACAGCAGAGACTGTCACGGCTTTAAGAAATATGGTTTATTCACCTATTTATACGTTCAGTCTGCATGGAGTGAGTCCAGATCTTACAGCATGGTCGTTTCAAGAGTGGCTTGTACCCCACAGCATGTGTAGCCAGTCTTCAGCCAACCTGCCCAAAATGGATCCCAGTCTTTTCTTCTTTCCAGAACACCTTGCTCAAAACCGCTCTTTTCCTCTCACCTCAGACACACACCACCTTGGCAACTTTTGTCTCCCCAGGCCAAAGGATTCCTCTCAGATTCCTTTTGGTCATATTAACACATTTTGCTCTTCACTAGGCAAGCCAGGCTGGTTTGCATAAGCCAGCTCAGGAATTCCTTGTCTGGCACAGTTGTGCAGCTTGTACTTTCATCCATATCCCCATTAATCAAAATCCTACCATTTATTAATTTCTAAGATTTAGTGGGAGTCGCCCCCCCAATCTATAACAATACATAGTAAAACTACCCTGCTCCCACAACACATTTAAAAGGACATGTCAATCAGCCAAATGCCTAGTTGAAGAGGAACATTTTCACCTGGCGCATAAAGGTGTATAATGAAGGTGCCAGGCAACCCTCCCTGGGGAAAGCATTGCACAAACGGGGAGCCACTGCAGAAAAGGCCCTGTTCTTGTGTAACAACAACAACAACAACATTTATACTCCGCCCATCTGGCTGGGTTTCCCCAGCCACTCTGGGCAGCTCCCAACAAAACATTAAAAACACAATAAAAGATCAAACATTAAAAACTTCCCTAAACAGGGCTGCTTTCAGATGTCTTCTAAAAGTCAGATGGTTGTCTATTTCTTGACATGTGATGGAAGGGCATTCCACAGTGCGGGCGCCACTACTGAGAAGGCCTTCTGCCAGGTTCCCTGTAACCTCACTTCTTGCAATGAGGGAACCGCCAGAAAGTTATTGGAGCTGGACCTCAGTGTCTGAGCAGAATGATGAGGGTGGAGACGCTCCTTCAGGTATACTGGGCTGAGGCCGTTTAGGGCTTTAAAGGTCAGCACCAACACTTTGAATTGTGCTCGGAAACGTACTGGGAGCCAATGCAGATCTCTCAGAACCGATGTTATGTGGTCCTGGCGGCCACTCCCAGTCACCAGTCTAGCTGCTGCATTCTGGATTAGTTGCAGTTTCTGGGTCACCTTCAAAGGTAGCCCCACGTAGAGCGCGTTGCAGTAGTCCAAGCAGGAGATAACCAGAGCATGCACCACTCTGGTGAGACAGTCTGTGGGCAAGTAGGGTCTCAGCCTGCATACTGGATGGAGCTGGTAAGCAGCTGCCCTCTACACAGAATTGACCTGCGCCTCCATGGACAGCTGTGAGTCCAAATTGACTCCCAGGCTGCCACCCTCTGGACCTCTTGCAAAGGAGGCACGTAAAGAAGGGCCTCAGAGGATGATCTCAGGGTCTGGGTCAGTTCATGTGGAGAGAGGCGGTTCTCTACCCTCCATCCAGCACGCAAGAAGCTCTATTGCAGTACGAGGACACATTTCATTCAGTCAAAAGCCCCCGAAGAAAGGTGCGGAGTGGAACTGCGAGCAGGATGGCCTTAGGAGAGTCCCGAGATGGGAAGTCTTGAACTCCCCAGCCATGAATTTCCCCACCCCTGCACTACAGTACATCACACGGAACTCTCAAAACCTAAGAAGCAGCTGGGATGGCTTCTCACAGCCTGGAAGAGTCCCAACCATGGTCCATTTCACCCTCTCCTTCTGACAGTGAATGCTGAATACAGTCTCAGGCCACATTCACACCAGACCTTTAAAGCGCTCCTGGGATTCTGGGAGCTGTAGTTTGTTAAGGGTGCTGAAAATGGTTAGGAGACCCATGTTCCCCTCCCAGAACTACAATTCCCAGAGGGGCTGAACAACCCGTCTGTCTTCCCAGGGAACTCTGCCAAAATACATTTCAGTGTAGACATCTGGCTGCAGATCATCGAATGCTGAGTTACCAAGCGATGGCTAATCATATCTTTGGGTAAATCACCTCCAAAAGTTATAATATCATTTCTAATCAATGTTAATAAGATGAAGCAGAATATAAATTGGGGGCCGGGCCCAGAAAACTCCGTTTCTGACCGTGCTGGTGAGCCAAGGAAGACTAATGCAGGCTGAATACTGCAAGTTAGCATTTTATAGTGTTTTTGGAATGTCAATGGAGCCTCCATTTTCAACAGCAGTTTACCTGAAAGGCTGGTGAGTATTACACTGCTGAGAGCCAGTGTGGTGTAGTGGTTAAGAGCGGTGGACTCGTAATCTGGTGAACCGGGTTCGCGTCTCCGCTCCTCCACATGCAGCTGCTGGGTGACCTTGGGCCAGTCACACTTCTCTGAAGTCTCTCAGCCCCACTCACCTCACAGAGTGCTTGTTGTGGGGGAGGAAGGGAAAGGAGAATGTTAGCCGCTTTGAGACTCCTTAAAGGGAGTGAAAGGCAGGATATCAAATCCAAACTCCTCCTCCTCCTCCTCCTCCTCCTCCTCCTCCTCCTCTTCTTCTACTACTACTACTACTACTACTACTACTACTACTACTATTCCCAAATTGCAGATTGGGGACTGACGAGGTTAAGGCACATTGGTTTTCTGCAGACTGCCTCAGGAGTTAATGGCTGAGGCAGGATTTGACCCAGGAAATGCTTGGCTCCTATTACAACCAAGCATGCATGCAGAAGATCTGGCTACTCACAGATAACCTTGCATGTCTGAAATGGCTTCCCAGGCCACAACAGTGTCTGGATAAGCTTTGCACTTCCATCTCAACTGACCTCCCTGCTCCCTATCACCCTGGGCAGGGAACTGAAGGGAAAAGACTAGGGTCCTGAGTGCTTCTTGGCTTGGAATGTAGACACTGGATTCTCATAGCATCACCGGACGATCCGCCCAGCTTGTCATACTGAGGGAAGAAATCTTCCCATCTCAGTGACTCACCCTTCCTTCCTCGGGAAAACCTGTGATCTGATAAAAGCCACAAAAGCTATCTGCTAGGAGCAGTGAGCAGTGCAAAATGCAAGCATTGTCTCACATAAGGAAAGGGAGAAGGTCTTGCCAAATGAAATGGAGTGAAGGCTCAGGAGTGGCTTCGGACATGAAAGGAAGCGTTGCCTAACAGCAGGAGGCCTGTGGTTTCCCTGCATGTTGCGATGCCACTGCAGTAGCCAAAGGGATGTCGCATTTTTAACAGAAGATGGGTAAACTTCAGGGGTGCTTATAGCTTTCCCTGCACAAATTTCCCTTTGTATTTCCCATGCATGACTTCCCTTTCAGACACTAAGGTCCAAAAAGCCGTTTCAAGGCTACATACACGTACTATACCTCGAAAGCCACATTCAAAGCATACCCCTCTCCCCCACCAAAGAATTATGGGAGCTGTAGTTTGTTAAGGCTTACTGGGACTTGTAACTGTGAAGGGTAAACTACAGGGTCCAGAATTCTTTGAGAGAAGGAATGTGCTTTGAATGTGCTAAGGAGCAATTTTGTGCATAATTTACCTATCACAGAACAAAAGGGCCGGGTTTGGACTTCAGTTGCAGGAATTAGGGGAGAAACACAGCAAAGTTCACAGGCCTAAGGGAAGTTCCAGACTGTAACTATTTTGGAGTGGAATTCGACCACAGACCTACAAATTCAGGCTGCGCAATTCAAGTGGCTTTCACACTCTGGTGCAACAAACCTGTTCTCCAACGGGGAAAAAAATAATCAAACTTTTTGCAATAAGAAAAGGGGTGGGAAAATGTGCTGGAAAGTGTGGGATAACTTTGTCTAACCTCCCCACAAATGTATCAGAACAAACTGTTAGTAAATAGCCAGCATTGTATAACCACCCAACAAACTTTGCAGAAACAAATTGGGATGGATCCTCGATAAACATGTTGTGTAGAAGCAACCTTCTGTTGTGTAGGTCAGCATTTCAACTTCCCTCTTCATTTTGCAAAAAAACCAAAAAAAACGAAAGAGATTGATGTGTTGCTTCGGCCTCATTTTCTTCTGCTTTCTTGTTGAATTTCACCTGAGAATAGTGGTGCCCTATATATATATAAGGGACGCGGGTGGCGCTGTGGGTAAAACCTCAGCGCCTAGGACTTGCCGATCGCATGGTCGGCGGTTCGAATCCCTGCGGCGGGGTGCGCGCGTCGTTCGGTCCCAGCGCCTGCCAACCTAGCAGTTCGAAAGCACCCCTAAGTGCAAGTAGATAAATAGGGACCGCTTACCAGCGGGAAGGTAAACGGCGTTCCGTGTGCTGCGCTGGCTCGCCAGATGCAGCTTGTCACGCTGGCCACGTGACCCGGAAGTGTCTGCGGACAGCACTGGCTCCCGGCCTATAGAGTGAGATGAGTGCACAACCCTAGAGTCTGTCAAGACTGGCCCGTAAGGGCAGGGGTACCTTTACCTTTATATTGTGACATTTTTAATATTTGATGTTTTATCATGTTTTTATATTTTGCTAGAAGCCGAGTAGCTGGGGAAACCCAGCCAGACAGGTGGAACATAAATAATAAAATTTATTATTATTATTATTATTACTACTACTACTACAGTCATTCCTCATGTCATGTTTGCTTCATGTTACGATTTTTCAGGTTGCATCCTGCGGCGACCGGGAAGTACCGGAAATTGTGCCGTGCACCTGCACAGATACGGCACTTCAGGTTGTGGGGCTTTCATGTTGCGAACGGGCCTCCGGAACAGATCCCGTTCGCAACCAGAGGTACCACTGTATTAGACAGCGCCATGTTGGCTTTCCTTAAAAACACAGCCTCCTTTGCATCTGGTCGCATGACTGTCAGGACCAGATGCTTCTCTTTTGCCTGGTTCCATTTCTGCTCTGGGCAGAACCAGCCTCTCCCACTGGCTCTGAAAGAGGAAGCTCTGGTAGCCACAGTCTTGTCTGCTCTTTGGCGGAGAGTTCTGAGTGGGAGCGGGGGCCTTGCCCACCTTGGCTTCCGAAAGTGGCTGTGGCTTGCCTGGAGTTTCAGCCACATCTTCCTTCGTCGTCCCACCAGGCGCAAGGCACACAGTTCCTCATTGCCTCCTTACGAGACCTCGAGGGCTTCCTAAAAAACGAGAGCACATGACAGCCAAATCTGGCACATGATGTAATATTTGCGGACTACGCCAATCATGCACCGCTGAATACATGCTTCATGCCAATAGAGAAATCTAACCAAGCTCTCCAGTCCAGGAAAAGGGAAAACTTGCATCTACTTGGAATTGCAATGAGACTGAAGGATATAAACAGAGGCAGAGTCCTATTGGATCAGGCCCATCTAGTCCAGTACAGTGGTACCTTGGTTCTCAAACTTAATCCGTTCCGGAAGTCCGTTCCAAAACCAAAGCGTTCCAAAACCAAGGCACGCTTTCCCATAGAAAGTAATGCAAAATGGATTAATCCGTGTCAGACTTTTAAAAACAACCCACAAAGCAGCAATTTAACATGAATTTTACTACCTAAAGAGACCCTTGATCCATAAAATGAAAGCAGTAAACAATGCACTGCAGTCACACAATCAATCAGTCAGTAGCTGAACTGGGTTCCACACAGTCACAAAAACAAAAATCAAAAGTGCCACAAAAACGCAAAATAAATAGCAAAAACAGACAGAACTCAGCATAATACTCAAAGTGGAAGCGTGGCACTCAAATCGGAAGCGTAACACTCAAAACGGAGAATGTTCGGCTTACGAAAAGTGTTCGTAAACCGGAACACCTACTTCCGGGTTTGCAGTGTTTGGGTTCCAAGTTGTTTGAGTACCAAGGCATTTGAGAACCAAGGTAGCACTGTACTCTGTTCTCACACTGGCTAATCAATCCTGTGTTTTGAAGGCCAGCTGAGAATGGAGCCTCCATGTTCAGGAGCACTATATCTCAACTTGCCCATCACATGTGACAGTCTCTGTCAGTCTCCATTCATGAGGTGGGGAACCTCAGGCTACCGGACTATGTGTTTGTTTGCTTTTTTGTTTGTTTGTTCCATACAATTTATATGCAGCGGCTTACAAAAAGCGACTTACAAGAAAGATAAAACAATAGAATAATAAGAAAAACGAACAACAATAACTTAAGACTTTGGGAATGTCAAAATTAACAATAGACCAAGAGCAGATTAAAACTCGCACCAAACTTTCTAATTTTTTGTTTAGACTTGCCTAAACAAAAATATTTCTCGCAGGCACCAAAACGACTACTGTACCGTGAAGGTGCCAGCCTGAGATCAATAGCCAGGGAGTTCCAAAGTTCCACTAAAATGTGGAATAGACATTATGCAGACCCTCCAAGTGTCCCTATTTTCCAGGGACAGTCCCCGATTTTACAGAACCGTCCTGGTTTCTGATATGATCCCGGAATGTCCCACTTTTCCTTAGGACATCCCCATTTCCATCGGAGAAATGTTGGAGGGGATACATTGTGTGGCGCCTGTAACGATGGCAGTTCCACTGGGCAAAGCGGTCAAGTGGGCATATTATGGGGTAAGTCTCTTGCAAGCCTCCTTCCCTGCCCACGGTCCTTAAGTGCTGAAATAAAAAAAATAAGGTATTTTATTCATATAATAAATGTCCATGGATATGCCAGGCAAACACGTACATAAATGTATGGGCCACATGTCTGAGGCAGCACAGGAGGGCAGCCCTGGAGCCATTGGCTCCCAAATTGACCAAATGTTTTCTCTACAAGGTCAAAGGAAAATGGAAAAGCCTCCCCATTGTCTTTTTATTCACAAATCCTGTCTTAAGGGTATGTCAGTGTATGAATAGGGTGAGCCTGTGACCTGGGTCAGAAACTAAGTATTTGTCACTACAAAAGACTGGCCAGGCTCCCCAGGGTATCCAATCAAGTGAGCATTAATAGGTAACCTGCCAGACAGGAGATAAACAGCACACTCAGATTTCTGCTGTAGACCGCCCTTTCTGTGATGTATGTATGATGTTTCTGGGGGTAGTCTTGGAGTCCAGGGCGGGCAATTTAAAATGTCTATGTAAGGGCAGACACACCTTTGTTCTGGGTCGTCCTCCTCCTTTCCTGCATGTGAAGGGGGCACCCTGTTGCAACAGTTCAATAAAGATCAGGCTTACGAGCTGCTTTGCTTCTCAATATTCTCTGGTTGGCCTCTGTTATTTTCTCCAACCGATGGAGAACCTGCAAAGGACTCTATAAGGGCTCTTGTGTCCCCCATAAGGGAATAAGGGCAGATTTGCGTTTATTACAGCGCACTGGGGTTTTCCATGGGGTCCCAATGCTCTTTCTCACAGGGGTTTCATTGTGGGGTCTGGGCCCCACAGGATCCTGACCAGACATAGTCCAGGCTGGATTTTCCCAGAGTTTCCTTTTAAACAGCTCAAAGTCAAGGCAGGTTTGCAACAGATAGCCGAGCCACGTGCCTCTGTTGAAAGCCACCCCACCCAACAGCCATGTGTTTAGAGACCCAAGTCCGTACAATGGCGAGAGCCCACACTTCCTGGCTTGTACGCCCTTGGCAAGCGCCCACTGACCTCCCTCCCTTCCTCTTTCCTGTCTGCGTTGATCTTCACTTCAGGCTACAACCCCGAATTCACCTGCAATGCTTCTTCTGGGAGGGGAGAGCCAGGAAATGCATCTTTCAGAGGCACATAATGAGGTCAGGCAGGGATTTTCCTGCTGCCTCTTTGATGGATGTTTTATGGGGAAAACCTCCCGGCTCAGGTGAAGCGTGGGGCGAACTGAAATTCCATCACTCGGATCCCTGGGACAGTTCTTCCCTCTGGACGTCTGTGGGGGGAAACGTCTGCCCACGAGGGCCTGGTCTCAAACGCAGGCCTGCATCCGCCTCCTGTTTCCATCAGGACATCGGCTGACAGCTCTCTCCACACACACACCAGTCGTTCCACCCATGCACATTGCCGCCAATGTGGGAGTCAGCATTTCCTGTGCAAAAGGCCTCTCTGCACCGCCCCCACTGCTTGTGTGAGTTGACAGGGAGTTCAGATACAGGGCTGGGTTCGAATCTCGAAGTAGATGGAGGGAAAGTGACAGAGAGGAGCCTATCTGGGTAGCTCTGGATGGCTCCCAAGGAAAGGAGAGAGGCTTCTTAATGGTGTTGAGCCTGCGTAGGAAATAGATCTCCTGCCCTATTTTCCCTTGTCTCCTAATCTATTTTTTAAAAATGCTTTATTGAGATTAAAAAGAAGTAACAAACACGAAAATTTAATAATAATAATAATAATAATAATAATAATAGGATGCTGAAGCAAAAGATTACATTTATTAATTGCATATTAATATAGGGATGCGGGTGGCGCTATGGTCTAAACCACAGAGCCTAGGACTTGCCGATCAGAAGGTCGGCGGTTTGAATCCCCATGACGGGGTGAGCTTGGTCCCAGCTCCTGCCAACCTAGCAGTTCGAAAGCACACCAAAAGTGCAAGTAGATAAATAGATACCTCTCCGGCGGGAAGGTAAATGGCGTTTCCGTGCACTGCTCTGGTTCACCAGAAGCGGCTTAGTCATGCTGGCCACATGACCTGGAAGCTGTACGCCGGCTCCCTCGGCCAGTAAAGCAAGATGAGCGCCACAACCCCAGAGTCGGCCAAGACTGGACCTAATGGTCAGGAGTCCCTTTACCTTTACCTTTACCCTGCCCTTTCACCAAACCCAAAGCAGCAATCATGGCCTAACACCCCACATTTTAACCTCTGAACAACCCTGCAGGGTAGAAGTTCTATAACTGTCAGATATTTCTTGTACCCCTGAGACAAAGCAAGGAGGCAGGCCAGTGGCTTTAGCACCATGGAAAGCTCCAGGTGAGCACAGTGGTGCCCCGCAAGACGAATGCCTCGCAAGACGGAAAACCCGCTAGACGAAAGGGTTTTCCGTTTTTGAGCTGCTTCACAAGACGATTTTCCCTATGGGCTTGCTTTGCAAGACGAAAACGTCTTGCGAGTGTTCCGATTTTTTTTTGCTCCCCCCCCTTTTCTAAGCCGCTAAGCCGCTAATAGCCTTTTAGCTGCTAATCCGCTAAGCCTTTAATAGCCGCTAAACCGCTAATAGTGCTAATCTGCTAAGCCGCTAATAGGGTTGCTTCGCAAGACGAAAAAACCGCTAGACGAAGAGACTCGCGGAATGGATTAATTTCGTCTTGCAAGGCACCACTGCACCTTGTTCCAGGAAGGCCTGGAAGTGCCTTGAAACCTTCTGAGCCTCTGGCTCCCGCCCATCCAGCCATTTGCCCAAAGAATGGAGACGCTTGAAGGGCCAAAGTCCTGGCCTGGAGATGGGCACTTCTTCTCCTTGGCATTCAAGGTGGTTTACAAAATACAGTGGTACCTCGGGTTACATATGCTTCAGGTTACAGACTCCGCTAACCCAGAAATAGTACCTCGGGTTAAGAACTTTGCTTCAGGATGAGAACAGAAATCGCGTGGCGCCAGCAGCGGGAGGCCCTATTAGCTAAAGTGGTGCTTCAGGTTAAGAACAGTTTCAGGTTAAGAACGGACCTCCGGAACGAATTAAGTACTTAGCCCGAAGTACCACTGCAGTAAATTATAAAAACAAGCTAGTTTAAAACAATATTTTTTTAAAAAAAACAACAAAAATGGGGTATCAGAGTTTTTAGGGGGCTAACCAGGTTGGGATAGCTGGGATAGCAGGCTTGTTGGGTTTTGAATGTCTTATGTAGATTTTTCAATTTCGTTGTTCTGTATGGGACAATGACAGTAAAGATTATCGTATCATCTTTATCGTATCATATCGTATCGTTCAATCTCCCAACTCTGAAAGCCTTCAGGCAGATCCCTGCCTTTGTTTTCTCTTCATCGTCCAGCACCTCACGACCTACTGGTGCTTAATTAACACCAACGACACTAATATGCAAAGGGGATAATTTCACCAACCGCTGCATTGTGAAGGGAGAAGCTGCAGCTGCCAAATTCACCCCCCGCCCCCACCGCACCGCACAGCTGCTGGGGGCAAAGGAGTCCAGCTCCCCGTGGAATTTGGCAACATGACGCAGGAACACCCTGAAGAGTCCAGCAAAGACGTTCCTGTGGATGCAGGCCGCTCCCTGACCCCCTGAGAAGACCAGGGTTGTTTTAAAAACAATCCTCCCCCCCCCCCCTCCAGCAAAAGGGCCAGAGATTCCTCTGCAGAAGTGTTTGGCTAAGGAGTGTCCCCCAGTGAACATTTTTCCAGTGTGAGATCAGCCAGTGGGAGCAGCCTTGAACAATTGGGCTGGGCTGGGCTGGAGGAAGCCAAAGATAACGTTTTTTGTTCTCTGGTCATCTATGCATTGAGTGTCAGCATCGCCCTAGAGCCAGTGCGCCGACTGGACTCATGCACCTCAACCCCGACTGGGCTAGGCGAGCTGGGTAGCACCGCCAGAGACCTCCTTTCTCACAGGAACAGGTCACAGTGCTGCGGACTCACAGCTTAGAGCTGAGAGCACCGGATTCACTGTCTCAATAATACAGTCGTTGCGCAGCAGAGTTTTGCAGAGTCTTGCAGAGTATAAACCACTCGGAGAGCAGCTCTGTAGAATATCTTCCTTTTATTCTGTAACTACAACTATGATACAAAACTATATACAGAGCTGAATATTCTAAGCATAAATCAATGCTACACTGAGAGTCTGCAGCTGCTCTTAGCAGCAATCTTATCTCTAGGATCTCTAACACTCTCACTCTCTCCAATACACTGACTGACTGCCTCTCACTCACACACACAGATATGTTGCTGGGCAGAATAAGTAGATAGGCAGGACACGCCTCCTTCTCTCTGGAGAGTCAGCAGAGACCATCAGGAGATTCTAGGGTATGGGAGGGGTGAAATCTCCTCATTGAGTGTCCGCCTGATGCATCCATGTGTGCTATCTTGCCACCCAGGAGTGATGGGTGACCTATATCAGGAATCTCATTAAACAACCCTTGTAGGGTTAGGCCAGGGGTCAGCAACCAAAGGCCCATGGGCCACAAGCGGCCCATGAGGGTCGTTTAACTGGCCCACGGATCCCCTCTGCCCGCTCGGTCGGCTCCTGTGCGCCGCGCTAAACCGGCGCTGAGCAGAGCGGGGACCGCCTCCAGCAATGCTGGCTGGCTTCCCATTGGCTGCAGGAAGCTCTTATAGAGTCTTTTGCAGGTTCTCCATCGGTCGGAGAAAATAACAGAGGCCAACCAGAGAATATTGATAAGCAAGGCAGCTAGTAAGGCTGATCTTTATTGAACTGTTGCAACAGGGTGCCCCCTTCACACGCAGGAGAAGGAGGACCCCGAACGAAGGCGTGCCCACCCTTATATAGACATTTTAAATTGCCCGCCCTGGACTCCAAGACCACCCCCAGACACATCATACCTACATCACAGAAGGGGCGGTCTACAACAGAAACCTGAGTGCGTTGTTTATCTCCTGTCTGGCAGATTACCTCTTAATGCTTACTTGATTGGATACCCTGGGGAGCCTGGCCAGTCTTTTGTAGTGACAAATGCTTAGTTCCCGAGCCAGCTCACAGGCTCACCCTATTCATACACAGACATACCATTAAGACAGGTTTTGTGAATGAAAAGACAATGGGGAGGCTTTTTCATTTTCCTTTGACCTTGCAGAGGAAACATTTGGTCAGTCTGGGAGACAAAATGGCTCCAGGGCTGCCCTCCTGTGTTGCCTCAGACATGTGGCCCATACGTTTGCCTGGCACATCCATGGACATTTATTATATATCTATAAGACCGTATTTTTTTATTTCAACAGCCTTACTGCTATTTTCCTAGAAAAAGAGGTGCTGGAACTCACCTTGAACACCTCCCTTGTTCTTTTTGGAATAGCAATGGCACCCATTTGAGAGGTGCCGGAACTCAGTTCCTGTGGGTTTCCTGATTAGTGCAGAAAGGCACCAATCCACGAGTGGGATTTGCAATAAAAATGTTGCATTATGGAATACTCCTACTCACTCTTCCAGGCAGGGAGCCAGGCAGCCACCCAACCATGTCCTTCTCCAAATATTCAATTTCATTCCTTCTCCCACCTGTTTTTTCTGCTCCCCCCCCCTCCACCGACAACAGCGAGTCCTCATGAAGCTGTCGACTCTGTGTGTGGCAGCTGTGAAAAAGAGAAACTCCATGCTAGGTTTCATTGGGAAAGGAACTGAAAATGAAACCATTGATATCGTACTGATGGCACAACTGCCTTTGGAACACCGCATGGAGTTCCTGATATTATGGGGTTCAAAAAAGGATCAAATGGGTGAAGTCACTCCCTTACAAAGAAAGGTCACAGCTTCTGGGACTTTTAAATTTTTTAAAAAGTAGAATAAGAGGTGACATGTTAGAAGCTTATGGAATTATGCATGGCATAATTTCCGTCTTACTGTAGCTTTTGTTTCATTTTTAAAAATATATTTTTATTTTATAGTTTATTAAAAGGTAAAGGTAAAGGACCCCTGACAGTTAAGTCCAGTCACGGATGACTCTGGGGTTGTGGCGCTCATCTCGCTTTACTGGCCGAGGGAACCGACTTTTGTCCGCAGACAGTTTTTCTGGGTCATGTGGCCAGCATGACTAAGCCGCTTCTGGTGAAACCAGAGCAGCACACGGAAACACCGTTTAACTTCCCGCCGGAGCAGTACCTATTTATCTACTTGCACTTTGACGTGCTTTCGAACTGCTAGGTTGGCAGGAGCTGGGACTGAGCAATGGGAGCTCACCCCATTGAGGGGATTCGAACCACCGACCTTCCGATCAGCAAGCCCAGAGGCTCAGTGGTTTACACCACAGCGCCACCCCTGTTATTGTTCATATTTTTGAATTATATATGGGGCACCAAAATCTTTTAAGTGCTTAGGGCACCTAAAGGCCTTGATCCGGCCCTGCCTTTAGAGGTTTTTCCCCTAAAGATATTTTTTGGGGAAGGATACTTCTTCCAAACTCAGTGTTCCCCTGACTCTGCTAATAACATTCCTCTTGCGCATGTGAATGGTACCATGTTGACCACATAAGCAACGACACTCAACACATGAACACCAGAAATGATTTGTATATTTGAACACTCCCTAAATTTTGCTCATGCTGATCCTAAATATATTTATTCAAAAACTAAGTCTTCTTATGGAAGTGAGAGCTGGACCATAAAGAAGGCTGATCGCTGAAGAATTGATGCTTTTGAATTATGGTGCTGGAGAAGACTCTTGAGAGTCCCATGGACTGCAAGAAGATCAAACCTCTCCATTCTGAAGGAAATCAGCCCTGAGTGCTCACTGGAAGGACAGATCCTGAAGCTCAGGCTCCAATACTTTGGCCACCTCATGAGAAGAGAAGACTCCCTGGAAAAGACCCTGATGTTGGGAAAGATGGAGGGCACAAGGAGAAGGGGACGACGGAGGACGAGATGGTGGGACAGTGTTCTCGAAGCTACCAGCATGAGTTTGACCAAACTGTGGGAGGCAGTGGGAGACAGGAGTGCCTGGTGTGCTCTGGTCCAGGGGGGTCACGAAGAGTCGGAAACGACTAAACAACTAAACAACAACAACAACAACAAGTCTTCTTTGTTATTTCCTTGGTGCTTTCTTCCAAGCAAGCATGTATAGAATTGCAGCCAACATAGGCAACTCTGTCAAAGCCAACCAGATTTTTAAAGTCTTCATGGTGGCAGAAAGAAACGAGGGATCAGAAATTTATTCTGAGCATGTCAACATTTCACTGAGAGGCTTAGGGAAGGAAAAAATTGCCCAAGGCACTTGTTCTCTGCAGATGTACTGAGTGCACATGAAATAAAAACCTCAGAGAGGAAAAGGTTTGATGAGGTTGGGAGGGGGAACGTGCTTCGCCCGCAATCTCAAAACACAGAGATAACACTGATGCTGCTCTTGTTTGACGTCTGGTCAAAGAAAGCCCTTGTTAGAAGTTTAACTTGTCAATGCACTGAAATGTAGGATGTGAAAAACTAGTCATTTCATGATCACCAGTTCAGTTTCTGGGTGCTCCTCCTCCTCCCCTCTCTCATTACAGGGTCAGGGCTTCAGTGGGGCTGTTGCTTGGTTAAAAAACTCTGAGCCAGTTCATTCAATGATTAAATTTGCCAGCATATAAAGTAAAGGTAAAGGGACCCCTGATCTTTAGGTCCAGTTGTGGCTGACTCTGGGATTGCGGCGCTCATCTCGCTTTATTGGCCGAGGCAGCTGGTGTACAGCTTCCGGGTCATGTGGCCAGCACGACTAAGCCGCTTCTGGCGAACCAGAGCAGTGCACGGGAACGCTGTTTATCTTCCCGCCGGAGTGGTACCTATTTATCTACTTGCACTTTGATGTGCTTTCGAACTGCTAGGTGGGCAGGAGCAGGGACAGAGCAACGGGAGCTCACCCCGTCGTGGGGATTCGAACCACCGACCTTCTGATTGGCAAGTCCTAGGCTCTGTGGTTTAACCTACAGCACCACCCACCACCCTTTATACACAGAGCTAATACCAAGAGTTTTAGTGCAAGGATGTCCCCCCCCCCGGTAGACGATGTACGGAACTGCGGCAGCATGCATCATTGTAACAGAATCATTCTTCCAGGATTTGAAAGATGGGCTAATGCCCCCTTTAAGATGGTGTGCAAAATATGACAGTTTTGGAAATACTGCCCATAGATTTATATACTATATTGTTGTCTGTCTTTTTAGACAAGGACTGCCTTTCAATGCAGCTGAGATCAGTTTTAAAAGCAGAGAGAAAGAGAGGCACCTGCCCCCTGGCTTACAAAAACCCACAAGGGAAGTGGAGGGAAAAGGTGAGAATGAAGCGATGGGCTCTAAGTCAGAAGTTATATCCTGTTCAGACCCTTGCTGGTCTCCTGGCTTAAATAGCAATTGGTGGTGCTTGTTCTATTGGCCACGAATGGGGCCAAGATATTCTTTCCCCTTGTGGTTGCAGCCACAAGGTACCGTATTTTTTGCTCTATAAGACTCACTTTTTCCCTCCTAAAAAGTAAGGGGAAATGTGTGTGCGTCTTATGGAGCGAATGCAGGCTGCGCAGCTATCCCAGAAGCCAGAACAGCAAGAGGGATTGCTGCTTTCACTGCGCAGCGATCCCTCTTGCTGTTCTGGCTTCTGAGATTCAGAATAATTTTTTTCTTGTTTTCCTCCTCCAAAAACTAGGTGCGTCTTGTGGTCTGGTGCGTCTTATAGAGCGAAAAATATGGTAACTAGCATTTGCAGCAGAGTAGCATGGAGTGAGCCTAGGATTGCCCAGATAGGCCATTTCCCCCACAATTACTGGAATCTTAGAACTACACTTTAAATATGCAAGATCACTTCCGTCCTAAGAGTTTGTCCGCTCTCCGCCAATCTCATTCCAAAGCTTTGGGGTTTATGACTGCTGATTCTAGCACAATACAAAAGCAGGGTATATAATCCTTATTGGTTGATAAGGAACATTTGGGCAGTGTCCAAATTTGGTAAGCAGGGTGAGGCCTGGTGCCAATTGTTAAAAGTCCCCTGCAAGCCCCAAACTCCGCTTTCCTCCAAAATGAAACAAACTCTGTAAAATTGCCCTGGAACTTCCTGCTTGTCTTTAGAGCATGAAGCAATTTCACAAATCCCATTATTGCTCCTCCACCTCTAGTGACATTTACCAATTGGGAAAGTATTCCTGTTGGCCCTCAGGGTTAAAGATACTGTATGCTGGTTGCATTAAAAAACCAGATGAACAGCGTCTGATGTGAGTTGGAGGCTCTGGTGGGGTTGGGGGGGGCAAGTGTCTTCTGAGACATGTCACCGACACAATAATAGCACATTCGTTCTAGATTTATACTGGTCTGTCCACACATCATTCTGTGTTATTAGTTGTCCTGTGATACTTCCCCAGTGTTACTGCGTCATCTTTTTGGCAGGTGAATGAACTGAGGGTAGTATCCAACTAAACTGTACTCAAGAGTTGACCCACTGAAATGAATGTATTTAAGTTACTTCATCCATTTCTGTGGGTTTACTCTGAATATGTCAGGCATTAGTTATCATTCTATCATCTACTGCAGGCCCCCTCCACACTGGTGGTGTTATGTACTGAGCTGAATCCTAGAACAATAGGATCCAGAACGCAGCAGTCTGATTGGTCCACAGGAGCCACCCAATCCAGCTCCAGGTGGAAGGGAATCAGTGACCTGATTGGCCTGCAGGAGCAGCCAATCAGGCTTCTGGAGGAAGTGAATCTGCAACCTGATTGGCCTACAGGAGCAGCCTGGAATTAGCCAATCACGTGAGCCCATTGTGTAAATAATGTATATATAGCAGACATTTTGGGGAAAGATTCATTCATTGCTACTACAAGCTGAATAAAGAGCATGAAATTTGCACTTAGTTCTGAGTATATTTCAGGTGGGTTTGTGGTGTGTGTGTTTTTCAGGTGTCTTCTGCAACATGTCGTGACATCATAATAGCACATTACTTCTGAATATATAGTGGACCCTCCACAAATCATTCTGCCATATTAGCTTCCCCAGTATTGCCATCTTGAGGGGCTCTTTGGCACTATAGGGCAACTAAAGAGGGATGACCCTTTGTCTTGTGGAACATTGGTACTATTAAAGGTTACAGGATTTCAGCAGGAAACTACAGGGCATGCAATGACCAGGGAAAGAGCAGTATGTTTGCCCCCAAACTGAACTGAAACTGGGATTGCATATAACTTCCCCGATACCATCATGAACATAATAATCATGAATGCACACTAAAAAGGACATCTGGAGATGCAACATTTTGGCCCTCAAGAGAGCTGCTGTGCAGCAATGTGATGAGCTTAGTAATGCAATGCAAAGTGATTTTTTTTCTTTCACAAATAGCATGGGAAGCTCACAACGGCTCCTGTTTTAAGAACACTTACAGGGATATACAGTATTTTTTGCTCTATAAGACTCCCTTTTTCCCTCCTTAAAAGTAAGGGGAAATGTGTGTGCGTCTTATGGAGCGAATGCAGGCTGTGCGGCTATCCCAGAAGCCAGAACAGCAAGAGGGATTGCTGCTTTCACTGCGCGGTGATCCGTCTTGCTGTTCTAGCTTCTGATATTCAGAATATTTTTTTTCTTGTTTTCCTCCTCCAAAAACTAGGTGCGTCTTGTGGTCTGGTGCGTCTTATAGAGCGAAAAATACGGTAAGTTCCATTGAACTCAGTGGGATTTACTTCATAATACACAGGTTTAGGATTTGGCTGCAAAGCAAGCAAGCGCGCACGCGCACACATATATAGCGCCATTTATTTTCTTCTCCTGGAGAAGAATTCCCTTGAGTGGTTCCTCCCACAACCCAACAAATGCCTTGCTTCACATCATGGAAAAAGTTACAGTCAACTTGTCAACTCCCACCATTGAAAGTATTATAATTCACCGACTTCAGTGGTTCCCCATCAGCACCCCCTTCCTTCCTCCTCTCTCCCCTCCAGGAGGGCCTGATAAAGAAACCAGATGACCTTTGCCCCAGTGTAACATGAATTAGGAATGTGGAGTCCTTAACTCTTGCAGTTGACGTCAGCTTCTTGCATAGAATGGGACTGCAGAAGGCAAAATCTTATAGTGTTGTGTCACAAAAGCTTAAACAATAGTTCCTTCCTATTCCATAGGATAGGATATGATTGAATCTACACAGTACTACACAGTCTTAGTTTAATAATACTTACAGGTAGGTAGCCATGTTGGTCTGCCGTAGTGGAAACAAAATTAAAAAAATCCTTCCCATGCACACGACAATTCATACCAATAACAAACTTAGTTGGTCTCTAAGGTGTTACTGGGAGGAATTTTTTTATTTTGTTTAATAATGAATGAATTAACGCTGTTCCATCTATGATTTTTTTCTTATCTTCATTAAGATATAATTGTTTTAGTTTATGTAATTTATTAAATTTCTTCTTTCTTTCCTTTCTTTGTTCTTTGTAACCTGTTAAAATCTTTTTTCTTCTTTTCACGTTTAAAAGTTTTGATTAGTATGTATTTGCAATATAATTCAATAATAATAATAAAAAGAATCTACACAGTGCTCCCGGTACCCATCTCACTGAGTTGGTTCAAGAGAAAGCCATTGTCACATACCCTCCAACATTTTTTCAATGAAAATAAAGGTAAAGGTAAAGGGACCCCTGACCATTAGGTCCAATCGTGACCGACTCTGGGGTTGCAGCGCTCATCTCGCTTTTCTGGCCGAGGGAGCCAGCGTACAGCTTCCAGGTCATGTGGCCAGCATGACTAAGCCACTTTGGGCTAACCAGAGCTGCACATGGAAACGCCGTTTATTTTCCCGCCGGAGTGCTACCTATTTATCTACTTGTACTTTGAGGTGCTTTCGAACTGCTAGGTTGGCAGGAGCAGGGACCGAGCAACGGGAGCTCACCCCGTCACGGGGATTCGAACCGCCGACCTGATCGGCAAGCCCAAGAGGCTCAGTGGTTTAACCCACAGTGCCACCTGCGTCCCTGCACCAAAATAGGGACAACCTATTTAATGATGATGATTTTATTATTTATACCCCACCCATTTGACTGGGTTGCCTGAGCCAGAACTTCGCTACGCAGGGCTGCCTTCAGACTTCTTCTAAAGGTTTATAGTTACTTATCTCCTTGGCTCAGGGGTCGCACAACCCCATACCCTCCAACATTTCTCCAATGAAAATAGGGATGTCCTACCATACCCCGCAACATTCCTGAGATGAAAATAGGGACATCCTAAGGAAAAGCGTTATGTTCCTGGATCAAATCAGAAACCAGGATGGCTTCTGTGAATCCGGTACTCTCCCTGGAAAATGGGGGCACTTGCAGGGTCTGAGGTCAATGATCTCAAAAGGCACTGAGAAAACATATATGAATGACAGGGTTATACACCCCACCATGTTCTTTTCCCAATAAAGGTCATCCATTACGGCAATCAAGGTTGCCTCAGTCCCATAGCCAGGCCTGAGCCCAAACTGAAATGGGTCAAGATAATCAATTTCATCCAAGAGAACTTGCAATTGTCCTGACACAACACTCTCAATCACTTTCCCCCAAAAGGGGATTACTTGAAACTAGGTGGTTGTTGCCACACACCAAAAGTAAAAAGGTAAAGGACCCTGACAGTTAAGTCAAGTCGCAGAAGACTCTGGGATTTCGGTGCTCATCTTGCTTTACAGGCTGAGGAAGCTGACGTTTGTCCACAGACAGTTTTTCTGGGTCATGTGGCCAGCATGACTAAGCTGCTTCTGGCACAATGAACACCGAAACCAGAGCAGTGCACAGAAACACCATTTACGTTCCCGCCAGAGCGGTACCTATTTATCTGCTTGCACTTTGACGTGCTTTCGAACTGCTAGGTTAGCAGGAGCTGGGACTGAGTGACGGGAGCTCACCCCATTGCGGAGATTCGAACCGCCAACCTTCTGATTGGCAAGCCCAGGAGGCTCAGTGGTTTAGACCACAGCGCCACCCGCGTCCCTCTACACCAAAAGTTTTTGTTTGTTGTTGTTTAGTCATGTCCGACTCTTTGTCACCCCATGGACCAGAGCACACCAGGCCTTCCTGTCTTCCTCTGCCTTCCGCAGTTTGGTCAAACTCATGCTAGTAGCTTCGAGAGCATTATCCAACCATCTCATCCTCTGCCGTCCCCTTCTCCTTGTGCCCTCCATCTTTCCCAACATCAGGGTTTTGGAGCCTCAGCTTCAGGATCTGTCCTTCCAGTGAGCACTCAGGGCTGATACATAAATATCTCCTTAGACTAACTCAGCTGGGAACAGCTGAGACATCCTGTCCTTGCAGGAAAATCATGGATGGACAGTACTTTTCTTCCCTCAAATCTCTGCAACTTGCACTAGCCACAGGTCGATTGTGCACCACACCCTTGTTGCTGCTGGGGCACACTCCTGGCAATAGAAGCCACTGTGTGGTTGCGAATCCTTGGCTGGAGTACAGATGATGAAAAGAATCAGGGGCCTTTACTCTCATGCGTTAAGCCTAGGGCTCAAAAAGCTTGGAAGATGCACACAGACTGTTTGTGAATCCTTCAAGTGGCAAGAAGACAACCACTTTGCAGCTTTAAAGGATTTGTTTGGAGAATACCGTATTTTTCGCTCTATAACACGCACCCGACCATAACACGCACGTAGTTTTTAGAGGAGGAAAATCCGTAGGCATGCCACCCGTAGGCATTCCCTCCATAACACGCACAGACATTTCCCCTTACTTTCTAGGAGGAAAAAAGTGAGTGAGTGTTATGGTGCAAAAAATACGGTAATTTCTCCCTTCCAAAAGGGAGGGGGACTTACCCTTTGACATTCCATGAATGTGGGGCTGGGCTTTGGAGGACGCCGTACCTTTGAGCCTAGTTCTTCCTCCCCAAACTTACACTTAATTCATTAATCAATTCATCATAATCCTGAAAGAGCTGAAAGTCATGCCAGGAGAGGCCTTGAATGCAGATCACATATGCTAAGGGCACAATGCACATCTCTTTTCTCCCCTGCTGTTATTTGCAAAAGTGATCTGTTCAAAAGTCAGCAATACCCAAATTTAAAAGAGCCAGAATGAAAATAAACGATGAGCAAATTTGGAACAACCTAGAAGAACTGGGGTGGGGAACAGGGGACTTGACCCTTCCAGCTTTTCCTAGACCCTTTGAGGGAGATTCTTCCCGGAACTCCCCTTTCCATCTCTGAGCACCCTCCCCAAGGCAAAAGTCAGGTTGCAGCTGCTGCAGCTCACAAGGGAATGATACTCGCTTGACACACAGAGCTAAAGAAATACATACCTTCTTCCAGCAGAGAAGCGGGGGGGAGGAGTAAAAAATTCTGGGGGTTGTAGGGTGGGAACTAGGGCCTGCATGCCTGAAATCAAAGACACGCAAGGGCGATGGAGGAATTCATTCCCAGAAGTGGAGGAGTCTACAGAGAAAATACAGTCATAAGCAGCTGGAATGAGAAAACCTTAAGAATGCAATTCGTAAACCACTTACTTGCAAGTGTTCTCACTGAAGCTATGCTTGGGTTGGTAAAATTATATTATTCATCATAATTTGTAATATTTTATTTTTTGGATAGAAATCACACTTCATCTACACCAGCCTTCTCCAGCTTGGTGCCCTCCAGGTGTTGTTGAACTACAACTCCCTATCAGCCAGCTGATGGGAGTTGTAGTCCAACAACACCTGGAGGGCACCAGGTTGGAGAAGGCTGATGTGCATGAGTCATACTTGGGGAACAAATGATTTCCAGCTTCACTGCTACATTGTCGGCTGCTGACCAGTCGCAAAGCTTGCAAGTAGGAGGCAGGGAAGGGAGAGGAGGGAGTGTGATGGAACAGTTTGTAAGGATGGACAGGACTTTTGTGTGAATAAATGTTTGGTGGCAGCAGCAGCCGCTGGGCAGAAGCATGGCAGAACGTGGGCCCTGCACCCTGCACTCAGTCAGTGTTGGAAGCTGGCCATAACATGCATCCTAAATAGTCTTACAATGAAGCAAGCAATTGATCCAGACCACATCACAGCTCTTGATACTGGGCGACTTCAAAGAGCTGTTGGCTGAAATGCCATGAAGTGATAAATTGGCTTTTTCATGTCCTCAATCGCGCTTTTAGATTTGCACAAGTACATGGGCTATTGCAACGGGCAAACCATGATTTATCTGACTGGCAACAGAACTCTTCCTAGCAAGAGCTGCCTTCAGCTACCCGGCAGAAAAGGCTGCTGAGAAAAAACTATGTCGGCCTTGAAAGACAGCTTTGTTGCATTAATCAATTTGTATTGATCTTCTTTTCTTAAAATAAAGACGTTCAGAGTGCAATGAATGAGCGGATCTGAAGGACAGTTAACAAAATTCACTCAGGCTTTCAAGCGAAGCTGCGGCGGCTTTTGCATGCGTGAAACGATGTTTCTTCACTCTTGCACAGATATTGATCCAATGTCTGTTTTCGCTGGGGCCATACCTGCCGAAAGTTACAATCCATTACATATGGATGCCACGGACAGCGAATGGCTCTACTCACTCAGGCAGAGTAACACCAGGATTTGGTACCAGGGCCTAGCATAAGATTACGCTTTCAGATTTAAAAAAGAAAAAGGGGGGGAAAGAAAATGCTTTAAGTGAAGGGCTCAGGTTCATAGAATCATAGAATTGGGAGGGACCACAGAGACCATCTATTCTATTCCAACTCCGTGCAATGCAGTAAATATTTTCCCAACGTGGGGCTGGAACCCACAACCCTGAGATTAAGTGTCTGATGCTCTAGTACTGACTGAGCTACAGGCTGAAGCAGAAGTGGGACCTGCAACAAAATGTGTTCCTGGTCAGAATTCCAGCCAGCCTTTTCCAGAATACTCCATACTGTCACCAGCCCAGTTTTCAACCAATTCCTCAGACTTTCACTCAGGATTCCCCCATGCCCACTGAGCATGCTCAGTTTTTATTGGCAGTTTCTGGGGTGTCACCCCATTAGTTTATTTTCCTCGTGTGTGTGTGTGTGTGAGAGAGAGAGAGAGGGGGGGGGACTTCTGCAAACCTCTGGGTTCTCCTGAACATGCTGGTATCTCCCTCTTCTGCATGGATGGTGCTGTTTTGGCTACGTAAGGGCTGGCACTCAGAGAACTGAGATCACTATTGGCATAAACAAGTGTGCCCTGTAACAAAATGTTGCTGTGCATCCCTGATGTGCATGTATTATATTACCTGAGCCCTGTGGCTGAGGGGCTTAGTCAGCATGAATGACAGGAGTCTAGGCTTTAACTTCATGCGTGAAATTTAGTTTCTGAACATTTTAAAACTAGCTGCATGCATGTCAAATGAGCACGAGGCTTCTGAATGCAACTGGGCTGCGTGATTTGGAGGAAGTCTGATGAGGCAATTTGAGTAAATTGACCTTTTCTGCAACCCACAGACTCCTCCACCCTGCAGTTTGGACAATAAACTGCATTTGTTTTAGAATTTGCTGCAGCAGGTTTATAGTGAGCTAGAAAGTTAGAACTAAGTTAGAAAGAGCAGGAACAATTATCTCTTGTGGCTGGTTTTAGGGGTGGTGTAGCTGTAATGAGATTTGACACCAGTATATCTACTCTTCCATTCCTGACACTCTTAACCACAGTGGCATAAATTAGCGTATAGATTTGAAAGGTGAACATGATTAAAAAAGAGGTAATGGAAAGACTGTAGCATATTTTATTAAACTTCAGAACTCTATTATATGCTTATTCTCTGATGTATTTGCATAGACAGGAAGCCATTATTACTTTTTGCACTTCTTTTTAAAACCCAAAACTTGATTTCCCCTCCTGTAGGCAGGTGTTTTAGCCATCTCAGCATATGGAGCACTGTTCTTGAGGGTGTAAGTTTGGCTTTTATCAGGCCAGCTGTTTGACTTCAGCATTTTGGTTCAGCATGGACTGAATTTTGAAATTAAAAAACAAAACACAGCTAGGATGTGGAGGATACCAAAATTATTTTATTCGGCAAACACACACACTTTATAGATCAGGAAGTTTTCAAAGTTGCACAGACAGGTTTTTTTCTTTTTTGAAGTTAGGAAAGGCTGAGAGTTGGTCTCCTTGGAACACATTGATATATATATCAGTTCTGAACTTCCCGGCTGTTAATGTAAAGCTGAAAATTATATTGTTTCGCGACACGTCAGGTATTCCTGCCATATTGTGGAATTTATGTGCATAAGTTATTAGACAGCTTTGAAGAACTCACATTATTGGGGGCGGGATTTTCCCCAATTTATTTATTTGTTTGTTAAATAAATTACATGTGCATTTGCACGGATGGGTGAATTCTATGAAACTCAGCTGGCTTCCAAATTGTTGTTCTTTTAAAGAGGCAGTTGCTATATATCCAGATCATCTCTTCTCGCTCTGCTTTTGATTTTTGTGGTGGCTTGTGAGTTACTGAGCGTCTGTCGGATCCCTTCTTGCAACGTGCGTTTAAGCACCACGGCACGATGCATTTCCTTTTAATTTCGCCAAGCCCCTCACGGCGAGGAGGAAAGCAGCTACGTGCGCGAATCCCCCCTCACTTCGCTTCACTGTCCCCCTACATTAAGCCCTCGCCGCAATGTTAGAGGGCGTGAAGGACAGCGGTGGCAGGAGGGGAGGAAAGGCCCTGACCGTTGCCAGGGAGACAGAAGCCCCAACTTGCCCTTGGCAACAGTCTTGTCAGGCTCGGCTTCGTCCCATGATGCTCAGCGGCCTCCTTCCCCCCCCCTCCTCCCGCCCGCGCGCAACCAACCCTCGTGTCCGGCAAGCTTGACAGTTGCGCTCCCACCTCGCGCGCTCTCTCAATCCCCTGCCGGCGCGAGGGGAGGCCGGGTGAGCGGGCCCTCAACCGACAGAAAGAAAGAGAGGGGGGAAAAAAAAAGACTCCGCGTGGGTGTGGCTTAGGGAGGCCTGTGCTCAGCTACGCCCAATCAGCGACGCGGCTGCCGCACTTCTCCTTCCCCCTCAGCTCTTCCTTTTCCACAGGAGCCCCGCCCACCCTTCGCTTGGCCACGCCCACCTCTAGTTGTGGGGGGTTTTTTATTGCCGGCTCGAGCGCGGCGGCCCCTCCCCCCTCTAGGGCCAAGTTGTGAGGGGAAGTGGAGCGCGCGCGCCTCCTTTCCCTCAGGAGGGGGGGGGCAGGGAAGAAAGCGAGGCGGGAGCGCGCACCAGCTCGCTCTCTTTCCCTCCCCACATATCTCTCTCTCCCCCCCCTCAACAACCGTCCCCTCTCTCTCTTTCTCTTCGCCCGACCCCCCCCCACCCCTTTCACACAACTCATGAAGAGAAAGACGCGGAGTGTGACCGTGTGGAGCCAGCGCTCCGGCCGCGCTCCTCATGAAGCGCAGGTAAGAGAGAGAGAGAGAGAGAGAGATGGGCAGGCAGGCAGAATAAACAAACAAAACAATTTTTTTAAAATAAAAAAAAACCGCTTTCCATTTATACATCTTACAAGGTTAACAATAATATCACCACCCCTTTATTTCCTTCTTCCCCCGTGGTCGACGGCGACCGCTTTCTCTGCCCTGAGGCGATGGTGTCTGTAAATTGGGGGGTGGGGGGAGTTGTTAGGTGGTTGTTGTTTCCTAATAGCCTTAAGCGCTCTACAAAAACTTGCCTTTTTTATTTTATTTCTTTTAAAAAACGCGCCGTCCCTACTTCTTAACCGCATTGGGTTGCGCTCCCGCTCGCGATACTTTTTCCTTCTCTTTATTTCTAGGAAAAGTATGTTTTAGAAGACCTGGCAACTCGGTCCCCTCGGATCTCTGGGTGTATTTATTTATGGCGCGCAGCAGCGCATTTTCAAAGTCTCCCATTAACCTAGTTCCCTGTAGGGAGATTTTTGCGTTTTTCTGGGGGGGGGGACTTGTCCCCCCCGCTATCACTACCACACACCCCTTCTCTCTAGATAGTATGGGGTGAGTGATTTTATATATATAAATATAGATATGCAGGTTTTGGTGTCCTCGGGTGTCTTCCCGTGTAAAAGTTGGGGTGTCTAGGCGACGTTTCGACGAGGTCTCACTCGTCATCTTCAGGCTGGTGCTTTCGGCTTCTTGTTACTGGAACAGCTCTGTTCCAGTAACAAGAAGCCGAAAGCACCAGCCTGAAGATGACGAGTGAGACCTCGTCGAAACGTCGCCTAGACACCCCAACTTTTACACGGGAAGACACCCGAGGACACCAAAACCTGCATTCCTGTACCCGTGAAAATCTACGAAAACAAATATAGATATATAGATATATATAGATATATATATATACACACACATACTATGGATGGGGTTTCCTTTGGGGGACAGCAGAGAAGAGAAATTGACCTTTGGGGGGCAGTTGAATGAGGGCATCGGGTTCCCTTCTCCCCCCTCCTCCTGCCCCACCTCTCTTAACTGAAGGCAAAGGATACTCGTTTCGCCCCCCCCCCTGTCATGGATTTTAGCCCCCCCATGGGAGGTTCGTGGGGGCCGCGCGTCCTCCTTGCGCACGGCGCACGCACGCTGTGCCTGTTCCCTGAGATATGCTGGAAGGGCAGCTGGGTAAAATCCCAGCTGGAGGGTGGGACGTGGTTGGGGGGCGGTTTGCTGAGATGACTTTCCCACCCCCCTGTGTGTGGAAGGGGCATGGAGCTCCTCTGATCTTCCTTCACCTCGGGACATGATGCCTTATTTGGGGCTAGGTGGGTGGATAGATGGGGGACAGCTCTGTGACTGGCAGGGTTTAACCCCCCTCCCTGCTTCTCTCCCACCCCCTCTCTCCTCCTCTTCTCCCCCCACCCCACCCCTCCCTCTAACCTCCAAAAGGGGAATTTTCCAGCTGGTAATTTCTGCTGCGTCAACACCCAGCTCAAGGGAGTGGAGAGGAGACAAGGGGGCATTTTAACAGCAGCTCCACTTCGTGAAATAGCAAGCCTTTCCATTCTGGTTTGATAATTTTATTTGAAAAGCAAACAAAAACCACCCCACAGCGTTTAAAAATAAGCATCTGTGCAAGTTGGACCCAAGAGCTTGACAAGAGAGAGTGGCTCAAAACTGCTTGGAAGAAAGGGATGAGGTAATAATACTGGTGAAACATGTTGTATATTTCTCCTTCGCTTGCTTTCTCTTTCTGCCTCTCTAAAGCCAGGCCTGTTTGGGGTTATTGTCTCCCCCTGAAGTCAGGCACCGATCGGCTGGCCTTCCTCCATTTTAATTGCAAGCTGAAATATTGGTAGTGACCCTGTATATTTTTAAAAACCCAGTCTTCAGAATAATGCTTTCCCTGCCTAAAGCTGGAGGACTACATAATATGCTTGTGATAAGTAAGGGAATTGATTTGAAAATGTTGCATACAGGTAGGGAACATTTTATGAAGGGGGTGTCAACACCCCAAAAGAATAATTTGTAGGGAGAGTAAAAGGTTTCCTTTAAAAAACAACAACCTAAAGGTGATGGTAGAAGTTTTTAAGTTGTAGATTGCCTTTTTGTGTCTGTAAATAGGTTGTCAGTTCTGTAAAAGTCATGCAAGTAGCATCTGATAACTCAATCCCAGACGGCAAATAAGGAATGAACCAGATTTCCAGGACTGTTAACAGTGGGAGGATTCCTTCAATTTAAAGACAGCTCCTTATTGCTTGCTGTACTGCTGGAGAGCCAGAAATAGATATAATAGAACTATTGTATGCAGTAATGTATTTTTGATGTGTCAAGAAATATAGAAACAAAGGGCAGTTTTACTAGGAGATATTTCTTAAAATTAGCTTTCTCTGTATTCAAAGTATTTATTTAGCCTGGATTAGAGACAAGGTTATTATCAGCAGTGTTTATATATATGCTAATAAGGAAGTGTGTTTTGCAAACAGTGTTTTGCAGGCACCTGTACTGAAGTTATTGTATGCATTTTAATACTTGAGTCATTTCAAATGTTTAGTTGCATTTTCTAAATATATGTTGTACACTAGCATTTTAAGTACCAGTACATATACTGTAACTTGGTTCCCTACTTTTACTGCTTCTATTTTAAGGGGCTTTCTTTGAGAAGAGTATTCTATTTTGGTAAAAGGGAAAGCTAGACACGGCTTTCTTGCCACGAGACAGACAAAAGCTGCAGTTTTACACAAACTTTGGAAATTGCACAATATCCCCCCCCCCCCCCGCCAGCTCGGTGAACTAAAGTTTGGCAGTTTATACTGTGTCACTTTAAATACAGTAGTATTTCAGGGATAAAGGGAACCACTCTTAGCATTTGACAGCCAATTCTGTTTTATTGATTGGCGGTGCTGAACTGAATTAATAGCAGTTGAATGCAGCTATTGCTTGTCAAGTTCTCAGTCTTGTAGTCCTTTCATGATATGGGGTGTGTATGCATTTAGAGTCTTAGACTTTAGAGCTTACTGTTAACCACAGTTTTCCACATAGTGAAAAATTATCCTCTGGTGTATTACAAGTTAACAAAGGAGAGCCTTATGGGACAGACAGGATCTACAAAACAGTATCCAGGTCTTGATTAACTAGAACTTGTATTTCTCCATCCTGAAAATAATGAGCAAATCTGACAGTGAAATCCTAATGCATGTTTACTTAGAAGTAGGTTTTGCTGTGTTCAGTTAAGCTTACTCCCTAGTAAGTGTGTTTAGGCTTGCGGTATGAGATACTAGTGTTGATTGTTATTTAAATGGATGATGAAAAGCTAATTTTGCTGTTAGTAGACTACTTATTGGAATCATTGTTACAGCTTTTGATTAGGCTATGATGTCCTGTTTACTCCATGAAGCCATATCTAAATAAGTGAGAATGATACAATTATGCATTGTAAATTAATTGGATCTGTTTCTTCTTTTTCATATGACATTATTTGCTAATTAAACAGACATAATAACTATTTTAATAAATGATGTATGGCAATATACAGGTCAGATTTTGGAATTTCAGAGAACAGAGGAAATGGGCCACATTGTCCCTATGGCTTGTGTTTTCTAGGACATCCATACAGTAGAGCCAATGTCCTTCTCTTCCAGGTTGTATATTAGAAAAGCTTTCTGAGTAGCTTACAGAAACAACCTTGGCATACTTTATTGGGTGGATAGCCTAAGCGAAGTGAGGCTTCAAACCTAACCTACTTACCTGAGTTCCTGGGAGTAAACCTCGTTGAATTGAATGAGACTTACTTTTGAGTAGACACTGCTAGGATTGCAGCCTTAATTACAAACTGTAGGTGCCTGCTTGGTCTGGTATTGTTTTGATATTGGCTCGACATACTCTAAAATACATTTCTTCTTGCCTTTACTTCCTCATGAAAGCTTTTGCTTTTCATTGCAATATTCACCATTCCTTCAAGGTTTTAATAATACAAGTACAGTATGCATAGTTTTTGTTTCATAACTTTTTGCCTTTCTAGCTTCTTAAATCAAAATTATTTTCATGAACAGCCCACATCTCCTGAGCAGTGATCCTTTTTTCAGCTGAGTTCTGTTTGCTTCTTTTAGCAACATGGCTTTCCTGCATTATTTGTAGTGTGAACTAATCCTTGTTACTATATTCTTAATTTAATTGGTAAATAAAAGGATAAAAGGGGCTTAGTTTAAATCTCAAAAGGCTCCCTGAAATTCAAATAGTTATCCTTTACACTTATAATTCCCTGAACTCTGAAGCTTTGTACCTATGCCAGAAAACTTTGACACCCTGCACAATAGGATTAGCTGAATATTTGTTGTGTACTCAAATGGTTGTTGTCTTATCTTAAACTAGGCAGTTTAAAGGTAAGACATAGTAGGCTTCCCAATCAATTGATCAGTTTCCCCCCAAAATGGAAAGAATGCAAAATTAAATTCTTAAAGTATGTAGTAATTCACAGAAGCTAGCATAATGGATTTGCCAATAATAAATCCCGCTAAACTAATATTATCTCTATCTTGTATCACTTTACTAGGAAACTTAGTAGACACTGGGAATTATGTGGATACAGTTTAGCTTGATTTCAGCAAAGCACTTGACAAAACTTCTCTGTGATGTTTTGGTTAGCGTTCAGAGAAAGCTGCACAATAGTACCATCAGATTCACAGCTGGTTGCAAAACAGTATTTGAAGTGGAAAGGGATCTCAACACAATTGTTCCCAAGTGCCTTCTCAGACAGACACTATGGAACTTACAGATCTCCATAGTCTTCTGGGGAGTTGTGGGCAATGAAACAGGATGGACTATGGTGTAGCACAAGTTGGGTAAATCCTGAAAGACATATGACTGAACACAGCTAATGAGCATACAGTTGTGGTTACTATGTGGCAGTGATGGCAGTGAAGAGCTTCACCTCTGCCACCATTGCAGCTTGCAGTAGGCATCCAAAATCTTATACACACAGTGAAGGGGCCATTTGTATCTGTCCCGATAAAGGAGATGATTGGAGGCATTCTGTGACTAATTCGCTAAGCACTTTGAAGATAAAATTGCTTGAATCCATACAGAATTAGATACTGTAGTTAGGACTAGTCTTGTGGATGTGTCCAGAACATCATCTGGTTAAGTTTTATTGAATCAGTTTCAGTTATTATGGCCTGAGGATGTGGGCAAGCTTAAAGGGATTCAGCCTACTGCATGTCTCCTTTGGTAATAAAAGCTAATGTTGAGGGCTGAGAAGGTGCCAGTGGCTTTAAAAGAGGCACTTTCTTTAAACCTGTAGTTGTTAAATAAATACCGCTCCTTGGGCAAGGTGCTTAAGAAATTGATGGTGGTGCACCACCAATTTCAATCCCATTCAGTCCTGTCTGAATCAGGAGAAATAGTGCAGGTGCTGACCTGATATTTCAAGGTGGTAATGGGCTAGGTATGGGTCAGTAAACTGAATCCAGACATAATGGAGATGCTATGGGTGGGCTTTTATGGGGTTTGGTAAGACAGCCTGTCCTGGATGGGATAGTCCCTTTAAGGAACAGGTCTGTAGCCTGGGTATGTGTACACTTCCGGAGTCATCTTTGTCACTTGAAAGTCAGGTGGCTTCATGATTAGAAGTGATTGTTCCCAGTTATTGATGGTTCACCAGACATAGCCTTTCCTGGACAGGGATAGCTCTGATAGTTTTCGGATTGGACTATTATATTGCAATACATTCTTATGTGGAGTTGCCCTTCAGTGGTCTGGAATTTGCAACTGGGAAGTGCCAATGGTTGCTCACACCTATTTTGAAATACTTGCACTAGCTGCCAGTTGTCTTTCAGGTGCTTATGATGACATTTAAAGCCCTGAATGGCCTGGGTCCCAAATATCTGAAAAAACACCTCCTCCCATACCCTGCTCTATGATTTGCAGATAAAATTATTTTGGTGGTTCCTAAACCTAATGTGGTCCACGGTGTAGGTGCTTGTGGCAGGACATTCTCTGAAGTGTATCCACACCAATGGAATGAACTATCCTTCCATACCTCAGCCTTACTTGCTTTCCACTGGTAGTTGAAGATGTACCAGTACTTCTTTGTCTAGTGGGGCAGGGGTAGTGTTGAGATTCACTGTAGAACTGGGTATAAGGGTTTTTTTTTGTTTGTTTTTTGCTGTTGCTGCTGCCTGCAATTTTTTACTGTAAATTTAATTGATGAATTTCATTTTGTTTCTACAATGTTAAGTTTTGGGCTATTTTTTTTCTTATACATATTCTGCTCTGGCATCTTTGAGTGAAGGAGGTATATAAATTACATATTGTTAGAATAAGTTTAAAATAAATAGTATTATTAGATAAGTACAATTAAGGGGCAGGATTCTCCTAACAAGCCTTATCGGGGAAGTGTGATGCAAGGACTTCCACAAAAGTGCTTTCCCCCACACCAGAATTAGCTTGGGGAGGGGCATCGAGAGAACCTCCAGAACAGTTCATGGTAGGAGGATCATTCTGTCTGCTAAGCTGAATTGCTTGTGCAGATGGAATGTTTGTCATAGGGCAATGTTGAGTTCCACTCAGGGTTTTTTGACTCACCTCCAGCATTCACTTTCATATCCACATGGAAGTGTCCAGCAAAAATATTTTGACTGGTGTGTGGCATGATAAATCCAGGCTGCTTCCATCGGGAGCCATAAATAAATTCTTAGATCCACAGTAATTTGCTATCTACTCACGGGCAAAATTGTTGGTGTTTGACATGTCTGCTGGAGGTTTATACACATCTTTCTTTTATGTGGTCTTGGGTTCCACAGAGACACAAATTGTACATTGGGCATTTAGCAAGAAGCTGGTCCTGACTGTTGAAACTCCTGGCCGTGGGGTGGGGGGATCTGAGAAATCACGGGCCTATTAGCTTAACATCTGTTCCATAAAACTTGGTGGAAAACATTATTAAAGAAGCATATAGAGGAAGAAGCCTTTCTGCATAAGGACCAGTGTGGCTTCCACAAGGGCGCATCATGACTAACCTTTTAGAGTTCTTGGAGAGTCTTAATAAGTAGTTAATTTAATTCTCATCTGACCCATGCCTGATCTATTGGCCTTTACAGTCTCTGGCCATGGTTGAGGCAGAACTTGGGGACATCAGTTAAAGCTCAGATTAACTAAGGCAGAGAATAGTTGGTTGGTAGGCCATTTTGAATGGGAGAAACTTGCTAGTTACTGTTGAAGTTGGTTCTCCTGTGGTCATGCATTCTTGGGTTATGTCCCTGGCATTTTAATCTTCAGATTGTAGTTTAGAGCAGCCACAGTCTTTCAAACAACTTTTGTGAGAAGGCTGAGACCTCTTTCAGATTGCTACATCTCAATGGTTACTACAGTAGCAAGCATGGTTTTTTGTATGCACATCTGGTGGTGGAAGTTAATGTAGAATGTGGTGGCTGAGGTTTGCTGACAAAGTCAGCTTCTATGACTCCATTCCTCTACATGCCAAAATTTAAGATTTGATTTACTGTATCTCCCATTTCTGTCCTCCAATGTTTTCTGTTGCGTTTGCTTGGAGTACCATTCTCCCCCAACAGCTTCGTGGGCCTTTCCTGTCTGATTACTCTCTTGCATTCACCTATCATTTTGTGTCAAATTTCATTTCCATAATTGTGTTGAAATCAGCGATGCCTTATACAGACAACTACTGGTAAGTGTGGCAATTGGCAAGACATCTATAAAGAAGTTGACACACTGGGACCTGCATGCATTATGAACTCTATCTACTTTTTCTTGCACTGCCAAAGAAATAATCTTTGTGTGACTGTGCTTTCTATGAACCAAAAGCTCACAGCAAAAGTATGTAGGATGAAGTACTGAAACTTCTGCTATCAGAATTTTACCAGAATTGTAGGTCAGGGGTCACCAACCTAAGGCCCATGGGCCAGAAGCAGCCCGTGGAGGTCGTTTGACTGGTCCATGAGCTGCCCCTGAACTGAGCTGCCCACTCGCGCGCTGTGATAAATCAGTGTGGCATGGGGACTCGCTTCCGCAGCGCCGGAAATCGCATCTGCGTACTCGCAGACTCCAAAAATCACATCTGTGTAGAACTAAAAATCACAGGCGCGCATGGAAGATCCAGCCCACAGAGGGATCTCCACAGGAAGATAAACCTTGCTGACCCCTGTTGTAGGTGGACTGGATATTTAATGAGTAGGGATGATACCAGAACTCTTTTGCTGGTTTTGTAGTATCTTATTTTTTTATTTTTTTTTGGCTTTATGATAATATTCTTTATTAAAGTGCAAGGAAGATAAGAAATCCAAATACTTCCCATTTTAAGTCTCATTTCTGTGAAGTGTAGGAATGTGGGAAGCTGCTTTATATCAAGTCAGATCCTTAATCCAGCTGGCTTAGTATTGTTGACAGTGACTGGCAGCCATTCTCCAGAGTTTCAGACAGGAGCCCTTCCCAGTCCTATCTGAAGACGCGAGAGATTGAACTTGGAAGCTTTTGCATGCAATGTTAGTTCCCCTGCTGCAAACCTAACCACAGTCACTTTGATGGAGTGCATACTGCCAAATAATCACATAGCTTAAAGTAAGCTAGTATCTTTGGCTAGCTTCTATTTTTAATTTTTAGTAATGGTTTAACAAATCTAATTCATCTCAAATATCAGGGGGAGGTGGGGAAGAAAGGAGCATTGACTTCCATAATTGAATGTTGTTGTGCTTTGTCCAGATGTCTAATGGAACTTAGAAGACGTGGGTTGACTGTATCTGGACATCTTGTGATCTCTCTTTCTCTCCCCCCACTTCTCTTTCTGAAAGACTGTTGCAGAATAGCTTTTGCACATAAATTCGTTAACAAAATTCACTGTTACAGTTTTATTGTGTGATACCTATCCATCCATCCATCCATCCATCCAGGGGTCTGCCTACTTTTTACATATCCAGAAACTGTAGAAAGTACACTTGTAGTGGATGGAGAAAAATGAAAAATAATCAAAGCAGAGATGCAGAAATTTTCTGACTACAGACACCTATATTGCAGTTATATCATGTTCTATTGTTGCTCTGGCTTTAAAAGTTTCACACATTGCCAATTAATCTGTTTAAACATATCATATTTCTACTAGAGATAAATTTGATTTGTGATGAGAAAAAAAGTTGTGTTTATAAAACTGGAATATACAAAATGGAATAATTGAACTTGAAATAAATTTTGATGAACTATTGCTAGCTTGGCAGGGAAACTAGATGTTACTGCAGCTAACATTTGTGTCAGAACCCATGTAACTTATTTCCCTGTTTAAAAATGTAGGGGTGTTGAAAGTAAAGCATGGGTGGGGGAATAGTGCTGAAACTTCCACTCATGTTTTGTTCTCCATGCTCACAGTATGGTTCTTTGAAGAGAACTAACACCCACCTGTAGGGGAAGAAGCAATTTTTTAAGGGGGGGAGTATATATGTTGAAAGGGTTCAGGACATCCTCTTTCTGTTTGCATGCTTGCTTGTTTTAAATTGTACACTTCTTCACTCTAGGAAATTAATACAACCCACTTTATGATACATACTTTTGCCATCATAATCCCCTTATAAAGGTGCATATCTACTTTAAATCCATAGCTACATTGTTAAGTTCTTTGTGATGCAGTTAATCACGGTCAACATTTCAATATGAAATAATAAATAATTCTATGGGGTTTCCTAATTGTGTTTTTAGCCGTATAACAACTTTACTGTACTTTGTTAAAGGTTCCTCCTTGTGATATCAGCTAGTTTTAAGATTAGGTGTCCTAAAAGTAAAATGCCTCTTTCATATTAGGGGTAAGAACCAGAAAGTCTGACCTGCAAAAGTTGATAGTCCATGCCTGAGAAGTTTTTTGGATTGCATTTTTCAAGACCTGTTCTTTCTCTTCATTAATTTAATTGCAGAACTGTAATTAAATTGTAACTATATCTCTTCAGTTCTATAGAGTTGAAGTTGTTTCTCAATGTTTAATTGACCTACAAAGAGTCAATCAAACGTTGAGAAACGTTTGAAAAGAACTACATTCTTTTGCATGCACCACACTGCACAATTCAGTAGTTCTGTTATTATGGCATTTTGTAGCATGGAGTGAAACATATTGAAGAGAAAGGAATTCATAAAAAGATGAGCTGTGTTTGAATAGAATGTTGGGATGAAGTGGAAGTCCTACATTCTCTCATTACCACACTGGAAGGCATTGCTGTGGATTCTGATTTCACAAAAAGCCTGACTCTTGATGTACATTTGGCTACTGATATCAGCAAATACTATTGAATGGGATACAGAACACCTGTTAAAACATTTCTCTTTTTCAGCTGGCCCTCTGTTTTTCTCATATAGTATTTAGAAACTTCTGCTAAGTGGTGGCAGTCTAGACTTCTGTTTGGTATTCCCACACAGATTATGTTCTTAATTGTGGTGAGAGATACCTTTTGTTTTCAGTTGCATTTTTACACTTTTCTGCAATTTTGCAGAAAATGGGACAATTCCCTTAAACTTGAAGGCAACTATCTTTCCATTATCAGTGTAAAAAAAAGATAACATGCAGTTCATTAAGGTTTCACCGTGAGAAGTGTGCTTAGTTTCCAAGCATAGTGAAAAGCTCATTTGCTGAACCTCATTTCTTTGGATGCTCCCAAGTTCTGAAAATTCATAGTGGTCATTTATGGTTAGATGTTTTCGTTTAGGATTTCATCTGTCTGGGAAGCAATAGTATGAAGAACAGTGTGCTGCTACTGTCTATGAAGATGTCATTGGGAGACATTTTAAACTTTAGTCTGCAGATTAAAAATTGTTGCCTAATCTGTGGGGTTGACACTAAGCAAAAACTCGGGGATTCAGGATTCTGGAAGGTCTGTCACCTTTCTAGCTGCACAGAAATGCTTGCTTCCTCATCCCTGAATCACATTTAACTGTGCTCGTTTGTAATCTATGTATATACAGTTTGTAAAAGTGATCTCATGTTGCCTGAATACCCTCGAAAGCATTTATGAAATATAATGTACACATTTATTTAAATTCAATTAAAAGCCAGGTTATCAAAAATATTGTTTTTATTACTAAAGTGAAGGATGTAAATTAAGTTTATAGTATTGTGTCATTTGCATAAATTATTCCCTTTTGCGGATATTGAGCTACTTTGGTGCAAGAATTGAGTTTTTAGCATAGAATCAAAGAACCTGGCCCTAATCCAAGGAAATTTAGTGACACTTGTAAGTCTCAGTAGGTCAACCTAGCAATGACTCATCTCTTATTTTTCATGTTGGCTAAATGGGAAAGGAATAATTATTATAGAAGACTAAATATAACCAAATGTAGAATAGATAGCTGAAGCAGCCAACACACACTGATATACACTTTCTCAGCTAAAGGACATTCAATTATGCTTACCAGTAACTGTGAACCAGATGTGGTTAAAGCTGGTAAATACCTGGGGGTGGGTGATTGCATTGTGTGATTAGCTGACTTTGTGTTTCCAAGAGAAATTATCTAGTGCTAGGGAAGGAGAGGGAGACTAAGATAATGAGTATAATGTCAACAAAGAATTATCTGAAGACACTGGAAGGACACTTCTCGCATGGAAGCTGAATTAATAACAAGCTTAACTCATGACAGTGTAATAGAAAAATAAATTGGATCATAAAGTCATATTGTGTGGAAGCTACTTAACTGCATTCACATGTGTGATTAGGTGTTGGAAAGTTGGCAGCAATTTGCTGCTTGTGCATGTACTCTTATTCCTAAGAAGTATACAGAATAGATAATAACTTCAGCAGATAATGCATTTTAGTCAGACTTTCTTATACAATGGTCCACCAGTGGGGTTCTGCTGTTGTGCTGGAATTTCTGTTTCCTATGCTCCCCCTGTGTGCCCCTAATATCTCCTCAGCTGATTTTGAGAGCATGTGGGAACTGAAGTTCTGTTGCGTGCATGGGAGTCTGTTGTGCCAGTGGAGCTGCTGCATTGGAATATGGCCCACATAATTTTTTTTATTTTTTATTTACTATGGACATGGTTTTGGCTAGAGATTTCTGTAGACAGTTTATCCAAAAGTTTAAGACCTACAAGGCATAGTACAGGTAGGAAAAGGAGAATGTAAAATTTCATTGAAGGAAATTTATTAGAATGGGTGCATTTTAGTAGCTTTTTAAAACAATGGAAAAGTATAAACAGCAGATATCTACTGAGCACAGAAAGTACATGGTATAAAATGGTTCTGTAAGTAACTTGATGATAAATTTAAAAGAAAATGGATTGACCAGTGTCTTATAAAGCTATAATTAATCTGTACACTCCAACCTTTTGGGGCTGATGAACACATCTGGAATGTTGAAGTGCTGTGGGCACCAGTCAGAAATGGCAGCTGTGAGTGCATGGCACAACACAAAATGGCTGCCACATCTAAAAGAATAGAAAAAGAGATAGGATCACAAAAAGTGGGCCTACTCCCATCAGCCCCCTCCAAATCAGCCACTTTGCTTTCTTGCATTTCCTTTTCATTGGGATGGTTTTCGTTGCTGCCTCTTGAATAATGTTACGAGCCTCCATCCATAGTTCTTCAGGCACTCTGTTCACCAAATCTAAATCCTTAAACCTGTTCCTCACTTCCACTGTGTATTCATAAGGGATTTGACTTAGATTGTATCTTACCGGCCCAGTGGTTTTTCCTACTTTCTTCAGTTTAAGCTTGAATTTTGCTATAAGAAGCTGATGATCTGAGCCACAGTCAGCTCCAGGTCTTGTTTTTGCTGACTGTATAGAGCTTCTCCATCTTTGGCTGCAGAGAATATAATCAATCTGATTTCGATGCTGCCCATCTGGTGATATCCATGTGTAGAGTCGTCTCTTGTGTTGTTGGAAAAGAGTGTTTGTGATGACCAGCTTGTTCTCTTGGCAGAACTCTATTAGCCTTTGCCCTGCTTCGTTTTGAACTCTTCATTTAATTCTGACATCTGCCTGGTTTTCTCTCCCTTCCCAACAATCACCGTAATCTATGGGCACTGACCACCCTTAGTCCTAGCTGAGGTTGACGTGAGTTCAGCTGTTTCTCGCGCAGGATCTAGTAACTTCTTTCCTGAGGAGTTTCTGCTATAGGATGCTTTGCCTCTACAAACATAATTATCAACACTAGCTTGCTAGGATCTTAAAATTTGATACCTTAACACAGGAAGCTTATCTCAGTCTCTTTTTCTCTGTAGTTGTGGTAAATACGTCATACTTTCTCTTGATTAGTTTTGAAAGGTTAGTATCCTGGCATGCTATCTTCAAAGCTTCAAGAATATTCAAAGCTATTGAATATTGATGGTCCAAGTTTACATATTCAGTGCAGGCTATTCTCTTGGACCAAGCCAGATAGGACCTCAAGTGCTTCTTTATATTTAATGTGCAGGTTTTTAAAAACACAAATAGCATTAGTTGAAGGGGTAATAATTATTGTGTTTACAGCAAGCTGATAGGGGGAATTTAACTCTTTATTCCCTTGCTGTGTGCCTGAGAAAGTCCATTATCTGAAGCTGGTATCTGCATGGCCAGAAAATCCCCCCATTGCTGCTAAAATGAGGGATTTTCCTGAGGATTTCAGCAGGGGAAGAATGGGTTAAATCATTCCTCCCAGCTGCTGTAATCTCAATAATTACCAACTCCCCCCACCTGACATTAGCATTTCTAAAAACCTGCCTATTAAATGCAAATCCAATATTAAAGTCAAGCAATAAACTCTCTGTTCTAAGTATAATGCCTTAATTATTGTTGTCTTCAAACTTGGAAAGATAGCTAAATGCCTCTCTGAATTTTTGTGGTGATTTAAATAGTATGACAGCCCCTTTAATGTGATAATGCCTTTCTCTTTCTCCCTTACAGACCTGTGTGGAAGCAGTAGCACAAATATTTCTAAATGAATAATCGAAAGGAAGACATGGAAATTGCCTCCCATTATCGTCATCTGCTTCAAGAACTCAATGAACAAAGACAGCATGGCATCCTCTGTGATGTTTGCATTATAGTGGAGGGAAAGATTTTCAAGGCTCACAAAAACATTTTACTTGGGAGCAGTCGCTACTTCAAGACACTGTACTGCCAGGTGCAGAAGACTTCTGACCAGGCAACGGTCACTCATTTAGATATTGTAACAGCCCAGGGGTTTAAAGCAATCATTGACTTCATGTACTCTGCACACCTTGCATTGACCAGCAGGAATGTTATTGAAGTGATGTCAGCTGCTAGCTATCTCCAGATGACTGATATTGTTCAAGCTTGTCACAATTTCATAAAGGCTGCTCTTGACATAAGCATTAAGTCTGATGCATCAGATGATTTTATTGATTATGAACTTGGAGCAACCTCCAGCAGTAGTACAGATGCTTTGATTTCGGCAGTGGTGGCTGGTAGGAGCATATCTCCCTGGCTAGCTCGGCGGACAAGTCCTGCAAACTCCTCTGGTGATTCAGCCATTGCTAGTTGTCATGAAGGAGGAAGCACATATGGAAAAGAGGATCAAGAACAAAAAATGGATAGTCATGATGACATTTCATCCCAATCTCTGTGGTCTAGTGATATGGGGTATGGATCCTTGCGTATCAAAGAGGAACAGAGCTCTCCATCTCATTATGGAGGAAATGAGTTGCAGTCTGCCAAAGATAGTACAATGCAGAATACTTTTTCAGAACAAGGCGCTGCAGATGGATGGCAGCCTACTGGGCGCAGAAAGAACAGAAAAAACAAAGATACTGTGCGCCATATTACACAGCAACTGGGAGATGACAGCAGAACAAGCTCTCCAGTACCACCTTTTCTATCTGCCCAAGGATGGCCATACAGTAGTCGTGAAACAAGTAAGATTTTTTTCCCCTTTCTGTCTCTGTAGAATCATATCATGTGATATGTATAATCATTCATGTGAATGCATAATCATTTGTGGCATACTAGTTAAAAGACCATAAACTTTAATGATTTGATTACTTGTATAGTAGCGTAAAGGATATGTCTTGCTTTTCACTTGAGATCCAGCTCCGAGGGCCTTCTGGCGGTTCCCTCATTGCAAGAAGTGAGAGTACAGGGAACCAGACAGGGGGCCTTCTCGGTAGCCGCACCTGCCCTGTGGAATGCTCTCCCATCAGATGCTAAGTAAATAACAACTATTTTACTTTTAGAAGACCTCTGAAGGCAGCCCCTCCCAAGCTGCTGTATATCTCAATGCCAGTAACTGAATTTATTAATGAAAACTTGTGAAAAATAATTATATTAGGCCCTAAATAGATAAATTAACAAGAGAAACACAAATATTTCTGTACCAGAAAAAAAAGCTTTTAAAAGCTGCATAACATGTTCTCTAAAGTAGCAGTGGTACGAAGTATCTTTGAAAATGGAAATCCATTTATGTAAAATAACCAACACATTTCCTGTTATATAATAGTCAACATCTCAGTTTCTTGAAGATTTTATTCAAATTCTGTGTATTGTACTTGTGTCTTTTTATGCAGCAGTGCCATCTTGGGAAACTTTCAAGCTTAAAAATGTTGTTTCATATACAACATGAAGCATAACCATGTAAATTATATGTTAAATGTTTTCCTGTGGCTTTACACTGGCTCTTAGAAAATAAAATGATTACTTACCGGAATGCTTTCTTCCAGTCTGAATTTTGAAGAAGGTAGATGCAACCCCTTTGGTAACTGTCCAGGGTTGTGTGTAGGGCCTGCATTACTGCCCAAATCAGTCACATCAAAGCACGGCATACCTACAGTGGAATTACTGACTGTGTTGTCAGTTAACCTTAGAACCTTAGAATTTTAGGTCTCTGTCAACCTCCTTCAGTCTTGGTGGTTGATGAAAAACAGCCAGTCAGCTGCAGCAGTTTACATTAAGGAAGTACAGTATGAGACTGTTTTCAAGCTCAGTGTGTATTAGCTTTTAGTCCATCACTGCAACCAGATGTAAGGCAAGTCTATGTGGTAGCATGCTATAAACTAATTCACACTGAGCATTGCACGCACCAGCAGTTGACAGAAGACTACCTGCATACGTACTTTTGGGGCTAGAACTCTGTGTTGTATAATGACAGTCTGCACTGTAAGTGGTGCAATATATGGAGCACCAGTTAAAGATTCAATAAAAAATCCTACCATTTTGCAGTTTTGATCCTGTTTGAATAGATTTCATACAGATTAATCTAAAAGCCACAGAAGGGTTATCTCTTAATTAGGATGAACCACAATTTCATAAAATATGGGTGATAGTCTCCTACAGTGACCTTACTGCTATTTCCCTCTCATACAGTTCTTACCCAAATAGTCTCAACCTACCTTTCATGCTTCAGATCATGGCTTTCCTCACTGGTGTACACATCTTTTACATATAATGCTCCTCCTCCTCTCTTCCTGTTTGGTCTATTGCTTTTGAATAGGTTATGCCCCTCAATTACTGCTTTCCCAGTCATGAGTCTCATTCCACCACGTTTCAACAATGGCTTTTATATTATTTTTACCATCCTGTATTAAGAGCTCAAGTTCATCTTATTTCTCGTGCTCTGTGCATTAGTTTAGAGACAACTGAACATCATTCTTGGGGATATATGAGTAAGGATAATGCTAGCTGCTGTTATTGTTGTTACTTCTCCATGATTACTTTAACTGGCCTATATTTTTTAATTTGTTTTTTATTGGTGGGTACCTTTGGTGGTTCTACCTTTGTTATATCAGTTTAGATTGGTGCTTTATTATGGTGTAAGCTTCCTTCAAGGAGCTGGGCCCCAAAAGGCAACCATATAAAAATATATACATAAATTAAGAAGCACGGAAAAATACATTGTTTTCATTGGTCTCCTTAACAAAATTTGTAAGCCAATGCATAGTGCAGATTTTCTTCATATCAATAGTTGAGAATCAAATGAAGGATTTAGCTGGCTTATTTTTAATCTTTTCAGTCTGCTTTTCAGTGCTAATATAGGCAGAAAATTATCTTTCTAAATTATGATATGCATGAAAACAAGGATTTTTTTGAATTGCTGAAAGAGTAGCATATTATTATTTTTTTCCTATTGGGTCATTCACATATATTAGGGATATAGTTTTATAGGATTAAGTAAATACAAAACCACTGGGCTGTAGGATTTTGTGGTATTAAAGTCTGGCACTGTAGAGGTCAATTACCTTCACAGGAAGAATGGGAACAGTTGAAATCTGAAGAAGTGTGCATGCACACAAAAGCTTATACCCAGAACAAACTTAGTTGGTCTCTAAGGTGATACTGGACAATTTTTTATTTATTTCAACTGCGTCAGACCAAAACATCTACCTACCTGAAAGTTTAAATATAGTTGTGTGTTAACTATTCTGCTTTTTTCTGGCATGTTCCTTTCTTTCCTTTCCTTTGAATACTCAAACATTACCTAATCTATGTATTATTAAAAAGAAAGTAGATTGCTTTGGGAATTGACATCTACAAACACTCCCACCAGCACCTTTTTTGAAATGTTTTTGTATCTATAAGCTTTTGCAATATTGATTTTCAGATGACATTAGATGGTATCTGACTAAGTCATCACAGGAGCAGATCTACTGAAATCAGAGGACGTCACTTGATTTCAATGCCTGTTCAGCATGTGACTTAGTTAAACATCACCCAGGAAGTCTGTGATTGTTAATCCACAAAAAGGAAGACCCTACTTGGGTGTGCCCATAGATGGAAGTTCATATACCGTATCTTGCGCCCCATAGGACACTCCGGCCCATAGGACGCACCTAGTTTTTTTGGGGGGGAAATAAAGAAAAAAAAATTATTTCCCCCCCAGGTGCGGGGCTGGAAGAACCAGGTCGGGGAACAGCGGGAAGGCGCGCTCTGCCTCTCCACTGTCCCCCGAGCTTGTGGGGCTGGCTATGGGGAGAAGTGCGCTGATCCCGGGACTGCAGGCAGCTCTGCGCGGCCATCGGGAACGGGGCGGGACTTCGCGCCCGGCTCCCGGTGGCCGCGCAGAGCTGCGCTGATCCCGGGACTGCAGGCAGCTCTGCGCAACCCTCGGAGCCGGTCTCCCGAGGGTTGCGCAGAGCTTCCTGAAGCCTGGAGAGCGAGAGGGGTCGGTGCGCACCGACCCCTCTCGCTCTCCAGGCTTCAGCGAAAGCCTGCATTTGCCCCATAGGACGCACACACATTTCCCCTTCATTTTTGGAGGGGAAAAAGTGCGTCCTATAGGGCGAAAAATACGGTACACGCTGTGTTCCTAGCTGGGCTTCCTGGGCAGATTTTAATGTGGATGCAGATGTTCCTTTTGAACAGGGATTGTGGCTTTACTTTGTTGTCCTTTCACACTGTTAGTATTCAAGGAAGAGTAATGTGAACTGGGCTCTAAAGGAAACAAAAATGTAGTAGTACTAGTCAGGACAGAAAACATACTTCATTTCAGATAATAAGGTTTATTGAAGTAAACATTTTGTTAGTTTATTTTAAAAAATCAAGCCCTGCATAGGGCTGTATTTTAGTATAATGCAGTTGGCTAATTCTTACCACACAAACAGAATGCTCCTCTGAATGCCCTTGTCATATGGATGATACATTGGTGATATTATCAAGGGAACATTCTTGGGGCTGATTCGGATGTTATTTAAAGGTTTATTAACCCACTACATGGCTGTCCCTTCCACATACCGAGCCAAATGTGCAAAGCAACATTCTGCCTCCCTCCACTCCGCTGCACACATAGGCCAGAGTGAAATCTCTTGTATATTACACTATTCTCTTTTTAGTTTAGTTTAAGTTTATATTGCAGTATTAATTTTTGTTTTTAATTTGATGGCACTAAGCAGAAATATAATTTTCAGAATGGCCCATCTTAAAAAGAGAGCTTTATTTTAAGGTTATTAAATCTGAGTTTCCAGTTAATAACTGCCCTGACTCCTTACAGTACCAGATGGAGGAGGGTTTTCAATTCGTATTCCTGCCATGTCTCAGGTACAGCTCCCACAATTTAATTAAGTTTTTCATTTATCTGTGTCAACTTCTATCAGCATTGTATCATAGTTCATGGACTTGCCCTTCTTCATATTGCAGCAGTAAATTTAATCTTGGACAGTACAGTTCTTGGTTCATCAGCTCCATGATGTGGGTGTGGAAGAAGAATGCTGAGGCAGGATAACTAAAAACAATTTTTCTGCCCAACCACCATGATAGGTTGCTGTTTACTATGTACTTGAAAACTGTTTGCCTTCTACCTGCTAAAAAAGGAGGTTGGGAGAATAGTAGTGGGGTGGTTCAGGGATTATTGAATGAAACTGATTTCTTAGATCTGGAATGTGAAATCTCAGGCCTAGAGGCCTCTCTGTTTTGCCCTCAGGATTCTCCTTAGGCTATGCCCCTCTATAGGCCACACTTTGATTGAGTGCTTTTGTCTGGTTCAGTGTGTTTGTGAACTGTGATAATGCCTCTTGGATACCTGGGAGGAGGGTGGATATGTGGTATATGTGTATGTGTAGAAGCCTCAAATTTTTGCATAGCTGGAATGGAATCTCTTGTAAAAAGGTAGGATTCTCATCCATTGCTCAGCCCATTTTTGCATCTGACCCTGCCTACCACTGCTATGTGGATCTTAGAAGGTAGGCCATGAGAGCATATGGATCTTGGGCTGAACGAGGTTCTGCTTCCCTAACCTAGATCCTTTAAAAAATCTGGGTCTGGATTCAGTTAGCCTGGTGCACTCGTGGCAACCAGTACAAGGACTCCTGCTAGTGCAAGGGGGGCTCTCCCCCCCCCCATTACGCCACCACAGCTCCCCCAAATCCTTTCTGGATGGTTAGGAGACTCAGAACTGTGCTTGGAGGGAGGAGCGGAATTGTTCCATTTGGCAAGTAGAAATGCATTAATTAACAGAACAATCAGAAGACCATGATGTGATGTTGGAGTCCTCCCCTGTTTCCCAGCCTGGTTCTAGGGCTGAGGTGGCCTTGCTTTCCTGCTGAATGACTGTCACCTCTTGGAACCAGAACAGACAAGAGTTTTGTTAGACCTCAGTGACTTTTGGTAATATTGAACATGATGTTATTCTGGTATGTCTGATAGATACGGGGCTTGCCAACAATGTTTTATGTTGGTTCTGATCTCTTTTTTAAGGATACAGTGGTGCTGACAAGCTGCTTCTTGTCTCCATGCCATGCAGTTTGCAGGGTTCCAATTTGTTCCAATGCTGTTATAATCAACATGGAAACACTAGGAAACTTTGGAGATTTGAGCTGGGCAGTCATTAGGTGTGCTGATTATATCCAGCTTCTTCTGATTCTAGGAAAGATGTTGAGATCCTGACTCATTTTCTAGGTGATTGTAGGATGAGACCTGATGATAGTTCGGTCGGTAGATCATGCGACTCTTAATCTTAGGTTTTTGGGTTTGAGCCCCAAGTTGGGCAAAAGATTCTTGCACTGGAGGGGGTTAAATCAGATGGCCCTCATGCTCCCTTCCAACTGTACAATTCTATGATACTATGAAACTAATAAAGTGAAACATAAATCGGATGAGATGGATATTCTGTTGGTTAGCAAACTTGATGATGTGAAAATTGTTGCCCAGGCTCTTCTGAATGAGATTGTGCTGAACGAGGTGTGTGTGTAGCTTGGGAGTGCTTCCAAATCTGACATTACTCCTGGATATCTCTAAGGTGACTGTGGCCAGGATTGTAGGCAAAGCTTTGGCTACATCCAGAGTATAATCTTACAAAATAACTATTGTACAACTTCACTGTCTCGCAGTTTGTTTCCAGGCCCAGTTCGCAGTACTATCTTCTTTGACCTTGAAGCTGTTTGGGGCTAAGCTAACGTTTCTAAAAGATCACCTCCTCCCATTTGAGCCCACCCACCTGCACAGTTATCAGGGAAGACTTGTTTTTTGTTCCTTCTATATCTGATGTGTGACCAGTGGTGGGTGGCAGCACTCAAACTGCCCAGGAGACTTGATTAATTTCCACTCTATCTGCAAGGCTAAAACAATTATGTGGGTGTATATTTTGCATTAAAACAATTGTGTGGGTGTACTGGTTCTTGGGGAATCTGATCAATATCTTCTCTGGTATCTTACAACTGTTTAGAAGATTGCTTTTGGTTTTTCTTTTAGATTATTTTGGTGGTGATTTTTTGTTTTGTTTTTCAGAGAGAAGTAGTGTATAGATATTTAAATAAAATAAATGAATAGGGTAAGATGGGTCTAAAACAAGCTTTCTGAGGCTTCTCTATATTCTGTACGTAGTGTGTTGAGACATGCACACCATTTGAAGCATGTACTAGTCCGTTGTATTTGGTCCAAAATATATCAGCCTTTTATGATAATTGAAGAATATCTAAAAAAAAAAAAGTTTTTACAGAATCATCTGATTTAGACTTGGTGTTCTAAATTCGTCTGAAGGTTTTCTGGAAATGAGTAAATGTGACATTATTTTCCCCCTGACATATCAAATTATAGTATTTCTTAAACCCACACCCACAGTTAGTTTTGCTACCATTTTGTGAACTATATACAGTGGTGCTCCGCAAGACGAATGCCTCGCAAGACGGAAAACCCGCTAGACGAAAGGGTTTTCCGTTTTGGAGGTGCTTCGCAAAACAAATTTCCTATGGGCTTGCTTCGCAAGACGAAAATGTCTTGTGAGTTCCTGCGGGGTCCCCCCCCCTTTTTCCCAAGCCGCTAAGCCGCTTATCAGCTGATCCACTAAGCCGCTTAACAGCTAAGCCGCTTATCAGCTGATCCGCTAAGCCGCTAATAGTGCTAATCCGCTAAGCCGCTAATGGGCTTGCTTCGCAAGACGAAAAAAGCGCAAGACAAAGAGACTCGCGGAACGGATTCTTTTTGTCTTGCGAGGCACCACTGTAGGTTGTATCCTAAGTTACTCCTTTGTTCATGTTAAGGGAGTGATTATTTTCACCAACTCCTCCCTGCTTCATCAGCAGCCCCTGTATCATATCTCACTCACACCATTCCACCAATCCCAAGAAGCAAATTTTCAGGGGGCAGCAAAAAGAAGGGAGGAGCGAAAGTCCTGTGACCATGAACTATGTACTGTATAATATAACAAGAAATGCAGGGTAAAAAACGTTGGTACTCATTTATGTAATTCTTAACATAGTTTCTTTTAACAATGGGCCCCAAGTGGCAGCTCAGATAAAGAAAGGCCTTACTTTATGGGACGTAGTCTTAACTTACCTATTTCACTGATTTTCTCTATGACTTTGGATGAATTTTAATGTTTTGTGGGCATGTTTAATCTGCATACATTGCCATTCAATAATCATGTATAGTATATAACAACTTGTTCTGGAAACTGTCAACATCTGCACTTAACAATTGGACAATTAAACAATCTTTAACATTTTGATACTTGATTTTTGAAAGTTGTTGCAAAACCCAAGGCATGTTGCCATTCTATGTAATTGTAATCTTTATGTGAAAGAATGGAGTAACAAGCTTGTGAGAGCATACTGGTTATAGCTCCACCTCTTTCTGTAGAGATGCATGTCATTGGGAAAAGATTAATATATTCAAAGGACAATATTCATAATGTTGTGAAGTTGTGATATGTTGTTTGAATAAATTGCAACTGAGCAAGTATAAAGGGGGCATTAAGGTTCTGTTTGTCCATAATGATATTGCACTATTGAGTGCTGGTATAGAGTGTCTTCAGCAGCAGCCATATTTCCCTAGATGTTACCGCTACTATTTTAGCAGCAGGAGTGTATATTCTGCAAAATGAGTGCATAACTTTGCAAAAGTGTGTACTGCACAAATATAGCAACAGTTGTATTATAGCATCAGATGAAGGCATCATAAAACTGGGGGAAAGACAAAGTAATCTCAGCTCCTTCATTTTAAGCAGGCATATTGATTCTGATGCTGTGGAATGATGGATGGAGGAAGTGCTACAAATGTACATGTGGCTGAGAGGACTCTATTGTGATATGTTTACTAATGTTGGGTTTTTCTTCCACTTAGGTGTGGATCTGACAGGGGCAGAATCCAGCAACTCTGACAGCCGAATAGAGAGAGTGGACCTTTATGCAAATGTCGAGGAAGCACTCCTAGGAGGTGAAGCTGGTTATCTCTCTCAGCCTCTTACTCCAGAGAAGGAAGATGCGCTCCAGGCTGTAGCAGTTGCTAATCTGCGGGCAGCTCTTATGAGCAAGAACAGCTTGTTGTCCCTGAAAGCTGACATGCTGGGAGAGGAAAGTTCTCTGCTGTTCGAATACTTACCCAAAGGCACACATTCACTGTCTTGTAAGTTGCTGTTCCTTTGTACACTACTTAAAAGTTAAAAGCATTCATAAAGGAGTTATTTTAAAAAAACAGTTCTAGTCACTCTTATTTTATATCCTTGTATGGTGCATCCCAAAGTAATGTAACCTCAATTATTTTGAGTGCTATGCATGTAGAGTCTTAACAAGGTGATACTTGGGCCTAGCTCCCACAAACAGCAGATAAGTGGAAAACCTATGCCTTAATTATACCATTTCATATTGCAGATGATGGGCTTGCACAGTTAAGTGTTGCTCCATACAGAAAAGTACCCTGTGTGTAGAAGAGTTATAGCCTTGCCTTCCTCCTGAAATACTAGCTTTCTATTCTTAGGTATCTTTTTCATGTGAGGCAGAGTAATTCAGTCATGCAAGATCGTGATCTGACAAGGTAGCTAGACACAGGTTTTTACTATGTTACCAGCAGATTTATGACAGGTGGCCCTTGGTCTGTCGAAAGTTGCTGGTCAGATAGTGGCATTTGTAAGTAGATTATAATTGGAATCTGCTCCCTATCAGCCTCATGAAGGGTAATCTTAAATTGGCAAGCATATATACACATGATTCGTAGAGGGTTGAGGTGAGAGGAAAGTGAAATGCAAGAAGAAGAAATAGAAAGCAGAACAGTTGAAAGCAGAACCTGAAAGCAGAACAGACAATAAGGCTACTGGTAAGCTAATTCACACATCCCACTGGAGTTTTCTTTAGTTCCCTTGTTGAAGTATGGCCACCTTAAGATCACTTAGAGTGCTCTGATTGGTTGAAATGTTCTCCTATTAATTTTGGGATATTAACATTCTGAACACAGTTATGTCCATTTATTTGTTTTGTGTAGCCACTGATCTACATAGAATGCAGAAGGGCAGTGCTGACAACAAATGACATATATTAAAGCTTGTACCTTAATAAATTTGTAGTGGTTACGGTGCCACAAGACTATTTGTTTTTACTTAATAATGTGAATCCATAATCTAGGCTATGAATCTAGGATGGTTGGCAGTTTTTATTGGTGTGTTGCTGCTCATCTTGTTAGCCAATCAAATGCATATTTCTTTACCAAGCAGATAGGAAAAGGCATCCCTTTTTAAAGCCTTGCTCCATAATAAGTCCTCTTGATATGGGATCAAAAACTAACAGATGGGGCTAAAGATACAATTAAGATGATTGTGTGTTCAGTATTTCCTAAATGACAGAAACATAAGGTCTTAAGTAAACATTTAATTTCTTTCACTATGGTACAAGTTTGGAGGTGGCAAAGAAGACAGTATGTGTGGGCCAAAAACACAGCGTGTTTGTTATCCAGCTAAGTCACACTCAGTCATGAAACAACTTCACTGTATTGATTGTATAGTTGTGCGCCCTGAATTTCACTTCTACTGAATACCATGTTCTGCCATTACCAGGAGGAATGGGGAGAGATGAGGTAACCTAAATGGGATATCAAATGCAACTAAGCTACTAAGCCCCCCACCAATATATATTCAGCAGGAACTGTTGCCTAGCACAAATAGGGTAAAACTGTCAGTTTTTGTTTTGCAGCTTTGAGACTACCTTGTGGCAGGCAGAATAACACTGTGATCTCGTGTCATTTGAAGTGTTTCTCAAGTGTTTATTGCATCGTAGATTCATTGAGTATGCTGAGCAACTTTTTATTTGTATTTCTCTTGCAATCCCAATATTTTAAATGTTTCTTGCCGCTTTGATATGATCACTCGGGAATTTGATGTGGAAGGATGCCATGGCAGTGCTTCAGTTTGTGACACAATGGAAAGCAAAATGTAGAACTTGAACCTTTGACACAGAAGCGATAAATATATGGGTTTTTTGATATTGGTGCCACACATAAACTAAGAAGGTATTTGGCAGATATTTTTGTTTAATTTTAGAAGAAGAAAAAGTATTGGGTGGTTTTTATTTTATTGATTCATGGTCTCTGACGAGTACTGTTGCACTCATGTCTTGCATGTGAGTTTTCTATAGACATCTGATTGGCCACTGTGAGCACAGACTTCTAGAATGGATAGATAGGCCCTTGGCCTGATCTAGCAGGGTTCTCTGAATATTCTTGAAAACAGGTAAAACTTAACGCAATGTAGCTTTGGGTGATATCTTGAGTAATGTTTGAGTTTTGCTTATTTGCTGAAATTTAATATGCTGAAATTGTATATATTTTGATAATTTAATCCACTGGAACACATTAAGGTTGCAATCACAAGTAACTAGGAGTAACAGTGAAACTTGCTTCCAAGTACATATGCAGTGAATTCAAGCTCATCTCTTGTATTTTTTAGATTTATTTTTATTTGTGTATTTTATAGAAACTTTCCAAAACTTTGAAACAGTAAATTAGCACCTCCACTACCCAGAAACCTTTTTTTTAAAAAAAAACGTCCCTTGTCAGAGGGCAATAGAGAAGAGGCTTTGAACTATTTCAAAAATACTTTGCTATTTATCAGTTGAGGTAGTCTTTGGAGACTCCTCTCCAGATGCGTCCACCAATTGAGGTACAGTGGGTAGCGACCAGGGAGAGCCTTCTCAGGGATAGCGCCTTGATGGAATGAGGCTTACCTTGCACCTACACTTTTTTGGTGTCAGTTTAATTTCCCAGGCTTTAAAAACTATTTCATCCCTAACTGATTTGATCCGATGCTGCCATTACCTCCTGCATTTAATTTTGCTGTATTGTGTATTTTTTGTAAGTCAGATTCTGTTTGGAAGGCAGTATGTACATTAAAATAAGATTTCCTTACCTCTTCTAGGAGGAGGTCCAACAGTTTTGGGGCTTTTGCAAACAAAAGGCTTGTATTTAGAATAGGTTTCTACTAACTAGGGCAATTAAACACTTGAGGGACTTCAAAATATTAAACTTTAATGATGTCATTGTTTTATAGTGGAATCTGTGTAATGATATTTAGGTATTTATCAATCATTTTAATAATAATAAAATATCATTGGGACTTTATGGGAAGTCAGCAGTGGGCCCAGTATTTGATAACATGACATGAAAAAGCATTATTAAAATAAGCAAATAAATTAAAACACCAAAATAAGTTCTTTATATGAGGCTGAAAGTGAAATGTGTCATATTGCTTTCAAATCAATGTATTTGCAATACACTATTCAAGATTAAAACATGTGGAAATTACATGTCTGGAAACCTTTTGAAATAATATATATAATCTGCTGTGAACCCAAGGAATAGAGTGTAAGACTTGAAACCTTTGTTACTTCATCCTTGCTGAGTAGCTTTTCAGTGGAATGAATAATCTTGTGTGGTGTAGTGGTTAAGAGCGGTAGTCACGTAATCTGGGTAACCGGGTTCGCGTCTCCGCTCCTCCACATGCAGCTGCTGGGTGACCTTGGGCCAGTCACACTTCTGTGAAGTCTCTCAGCCCCACTCACCTCACAGAGTGTTTGTTGTGGGGGAGGAAGGGAAAGGAGAATGTTAGCCGCTTTGAGACTCCTGAAGGGGAGTGAAAGGCGGGATATCAAATCCAAACTCTTCTTCTTCTTCTTCTTCTTAAATTGGGTGTTTGGATGAATGTGATATGGAAACACAGTTGCTAATCCTTTGGCTCAGATGTGCTCTTAAACATTTTCTCTCTTATTATTTATGATAGCTTTTTGATACGTCTTAAGTTTAGTACCTCATGTTATTTTTTATGTCATCTCAAACTATTTATAGTAGCAACTTATGCATCAGGTTACATGTACATTTGACCTTAGGTTTTATAAATCAAGTGACAGTCAATGCATAAAAACCTTCAAAAGCTAAAGAAAAATGTTTGTGTTGTGGTCATTTTTCAAAAGTACTTTTTATAGAACATGTTTCTTGCTATATATTAATTTTAACAAGATTTAGAACATATATATTCTGTTGCTCTGATACTGCTATTTCATTCTATGCCTTCAATAGGATTGTGCTTCTTTCTTGCTTTTGCAGTGCAGGATAAAAGTTCTTTATAACCACCATTTATAATCAGAATTTAAATAGTTTTGTGGTGTGTGTATAATGCTATCATCACATAATTTATTTTGATACATACACAGTTTTCTAAATACATTATTGGTAAGAAAAGGTTCAATTAACCAGTTAATCATACCATAGTACTGGTCTGGTAGCCTCACACAGGTTCCTCTGTGTTACTCACCCTATTGCTACCATTTCAAGTCTTGGGATTAGGCTGTTAAGTCTAGTATTTCGTAATAATCAGTGTTCTATCATGTATGTTTAACTTAAATTCTGCAAATATTTGAAAATAAATTGCTACACTTACTTCACTTTTTGTGTGAATAGTGATGTCTTGTGTCCCCAGCATATTGTACTACAGTGCCTTCAACACAAAAATATACAGTATTTGTACCTTGTGGATTTGATCGTGAGATTATGTTTGAGGCTGTAATTCATTAGTGGTCCCAGAACTCTGTGAATTAACTCAGAAAAAATAAGACTTTTCGTACCATAATGCATTATCTGTGTGGGCTATGTTTAAGCTGGATGTGTGTTGTTTTTGTATTACTTTCCCTAACAGCAACAATGCTAGTTATGACTAACTTAAACAGGCTAGTCATTATTAGAGTCTGATGTGTGCATGGGTCTCCCACTGCTGGCTGCAGCAGAGCTCCATAAATTCCTTTTCTGATTGCATAATTGCTAATGAGATGACTATTATGACAGTAAGAACAACCTAGTCCTTTTTATGTTTAAAATAATTATTGGAAGTTTTAAAGAAATGGCAATGAATTAGACACATACAAATATCGGATTATTGTATCTTTTGAAAGTTGTTCTCATTTTTGTGCTGCCTTGTGTTCTTTTTCTTGTTTTGACTTCCTTTAGTGACCATTATGCTGCTGTGTGATATAATTCCCACCACACTTTTGGGTGGGGAGGCTATTTAAAACAGTCAATGGGCCTGGAATCTCTGTGGCACTTCGTTCACTCCCACTGACAGAAGATTAAGCTACAGCTGTTCATTCCCTGCCTTTTGTAAAACCACCAGCTGGTGCTAGTTCATGTGGGTGAGACTCGTTTCCTGTGTTCCTCAGGGTCTGGCACCAACTTGAATCGTTCAAGGGGTGAATGTGATGGCAAAGTGGAAGCATCAACTCCTCCTCTGCTGCCTTCATCACACCTTGCCACTCAGAGCCCCACTACCATCATCCCCTCTTCTGGTGAAATATCACCAGATACTGTGAAAAGAGTGATGCCTTCAACTCAGGTAATATTATAGTTATCTGGGGGTAATGCTAGTTTTTAAGTGTTATAAAACTTACAACTGAAATTGTGTCATCATGCTCAGTTTGCTATTCTTAATGTATCTTAGAATTTGGAATTATTCAAATTTGTAACAGACCTAGGCTATTTGTATTGTCCGTAATGTGGTACTCTCCTTTACCTTTTCTGCTTTGTGAAATTCTATCAAAATACAAAAAATGCACAGAGTAATTTGTTCCTTCTGTTCCAAACAGCAGTATGTTTATGGAAATATGTAATACTAACTCTTGCAACACACTTAATGGTTTTGATCTTCAGATCCCTATATTATAGAAATACTTTCCTGAACTTTTAAAAGGAAACATAAAGGCTGGACTAGAAAAAATACTTCAGTCTAGCAACCAGAATCAAGCATGTACAGAATTGAGAGCTTCCTAAGGACCATTTATCCACTGTTTAAAAACTTGGGCAATAATTATTCTAAATATCAAAAAGCATGGCAGGAATAATTATTCTTCCTGTAAATGTATCTGGTCTTGTAAAATATATCATTTATTATTATTATTATTATTAGTTAAACAACTGTTTCCCTGATTTTAAAAAAATGAAAGAAAACTCATCATCACAGACAACTTGATGAAAGTATTCAGTAGTAATTACATCTCCACCCCACCTCAACTAAATCACCCATTATGTCTCATAGGGAAGGACTGTGTAGCATACAAGTAATATGATGCAAATAACTCAAAACTTGAAAATATCCAGTAATTAGTCCTTTTAAATTAGACAATACTAAAATGTAGTTAAGGGTGGGGGTGGATAAAAGAAACTGGAGCAGGGTCGGGAATAGTTACACATATTTTTTGGAAATGCCAGAATTTAACAGTTTGGTACTAAGGATCAAAAAATGTTGGTACACAAATTGCCCTTCTGGGTCTCACTTAACAAGGTCTCTCATAAGATATCATGGCCTACTTCTTGGCTTCATAGCCTTTCCTTCATGGTAGTGCTTCGAAATAGAAAAGTATATGCTCGTCTGGCACCATCATTCTATATCTTTAGGCACCAAGCAGTAACTTTCTTCTTTAACCAGGTCTTTGGCTTCTAACTATCTTTGGCCTCTTAGGGTGGGTGGGGTGTTTTAAATGCATTTTAAATGTATTATTTTAATGCTTTTTCGTTCATCTAAGTGGGTTTTTGTTTGTAAATTGCTTTGAGTTGCCTTTGGCAAGAAAAAGCAACCAATAAATTTAATAAATAATAATGATGATGACATGGCATACCTGTGAAGCTCTCATTTCTGTACAGAATCTACTGAACACAATTTTTTTGAGATCACAAAATGAACAAATATACAGATACTTAACAGTTCTTATTAGCAGTTTGGGTATATATTGGTTATATATTTTGAGCATACTTTTAGGTACCCAAATGAAACATTGATTTGAGTAGCTAAATATTTGTAATGAAAATTTGCAGAAGGAGCAGAATTACAACCAGCTTTAGTGTTTTACAGGTGTTAAAGTAGAGATATTTGATGTTCTCTGAGTGATGATTAACATAATTGCACTTTTCTTTTGCAGGTCACCTATGATGGATTTCTAACACTGTGGCAGTTAGATAGTTCTGAAACAGGTAAATGGAAAGAAGGAAGACTGTATATTAATGATTCAAAGTATAAAACTTAAAATTTAATTTTTTTGCATTTCCTTTTTTTAGATATAAATGCATCACAATCTGAAGATGTGGACTTAGTCCACGAGGGTTTGTTCTTGGATTCTTCTGGCCACAAGAGGCTGAGCTGTGCTTTCTGCAGAAGATTTTTTGAATGTGTGGAAAAGCTGAAGGAACACATTAAGGAACACACTTTCCCCATGATTGTCCCTTTTGATGTAGTGGACTACTCTAGGCCAGTACTGGCTAACCTTTCTGAGCACATATCTCCAGGGCAGTTTGCCCGTTTCCAGTGTCCAAAGTGTCCTGCTAGCTTCACACTAAAATCCAACATGGATCGTCATGAAAAAACAATCCACTTCAACAGGAAGAAGATGCAATGCCCTTGCTGCCTGAAACTGTTCCGAGACAAGACAGACTTAAACCGGCATCTTATGTCTGTGCACTCCAGCGAACGTTCGTTTATGTGTCTTTTTTGTGGCAAGGGCTTTGGTACCCAGAAAAACCTCAGTACTCATATGAAAGTTTGCTATCTGGGTTCTACACAGCCAGTATCTGAAGAGTTTCTGAATCGTATTGATCAAAATCAGGAATCTGATGATGAGTAAGAAAACTGTTGGGCAATGGAGAGAGTGAGATTAAACTCTTAGAAGTTCTTAGCTTCTTGACTGGGTAGTGCATTCTGCTTTGTCAGCAGTCTCAGTGCTCAGTACAGTGTGAATGCTGAATCAATGGCCAGGTAATGAAAGAAAGTTGTAAACCTCTTTATCCCCAGCTCCTATGGTCAGGATTCAAAGAGACATAAATCTAGGAGATGCTTCAGACTTAAAGAACAAATATAATTTTGTTATTCAGCAGTAATAATCTTAAGAGAAAATGTTAAAGAAAACATTTTTGTAGTCTAAACAAGATTATTCTTACAGACAGCATCCCATGGTCCCAGGGTAGTTCTGCCTGAGTTGCAGTGTCTTCTGGGTAGATATTCACTTTTAGATTTTAACAGTAGGTTCAAAGGATCAAAAGGTTTTCCATTCATTTTCTCAACACATTATTTATTAAAAACATTTCTCTACCTCCTCCCCACATTATCTGAATGCAGTATACAGCAATATTAAAATATATATTCAAAAATACAGGGAGAAAATGCAACTGAATTGGTAGGACAGAGTTATAATGTACTTGGATCAACCACCAGCAAAGTTCTGGCAGCACAGATGTGGTAGAACATTCTGCCTTGCATGCAGAAGGCCTCTGGCTCAATCTGCAGTATCTCTGGGTAGGGCTGGATGAAACCCCTGCCTGAGATCCTGGAGAATTGCTGCTAGTCGGTTTAGACAACACTGAGCTAGATGAACCAAAGATGTGACAATGTGAGGCAGTTTCCTATGTTTTTAAAAGGCATCTTTTAAATGCCTTTTTAAAAAAGCAGGATTGAAGTCACCTGCTGCTGAAGCCTGCTGGATTGGTTGCACAATTCAAATATCGGCAAATGAGTATCACATTCAAATGATGTGTCATGCAGTGATCAAGAGTAAATGTTTTGTGATATGCAAATTTCATGTTTATTGTAGCAGATTAAGAATGCATTATGCCTTTTTTTAAAAAAAAAGTTATCTCATTTGCATAACTTAGAGAAGCAGGACTTAAAGGAGCATCCCTTTTCTTGACTCCTAGCTTCACACCTGTATATATGAGGATGTATATGAGGGGTGGAATGCTAGAAAGAGTAAAGTGGGGAGACCAAAAACAAAGACCAGCATCCCCTGAAATTAATTGTGATGTCAAGTGATTGATAGGTGTCATCTTTGGCCTGCCAGGGGTCAAGAAGATAGTGATCTGGCCCACTAGCCAAAAGAGGTTCCCCACCCCTGTACTAAATGGGCCACAGTATTTTCAAATACCTTCACTATCTGTGAATTGTATTCAGTTGTAATGAGTGTTGTAATACAGCTAGATGAAAGTGGATTTGGACAGTTAGCTCCCATAGAAATACTTCAAAAATGTAAAAACAACAACAACCCAATTTCTCTAAAATCTGTTGTTTCTTCAATCGTGCAGGCTACACTTCTTTTGAATCCTAGAAATCAGGACAGTATAAATGAGAGACAGCCATGAAAATACTAACTTGTTTTTGGTGTAGCTAAAAGATGGACCTGGGTACCGAACCACCTTGTGATAACAAGCACAAATCTTGGGCCATCTAGAGCACCCCTAAAACTGAAACCTTGCCGGCAGGTGTTATGATTCAAGGAGAAATGTTTCCATTACTGTAATAGTTGCTTGAGAGGAATATTATATAGAAGCTTGGAGGAGGTGTCCAGAAATGGCCTGAAGACTAATAGTGAATAACTGGTGGGTAGAATAGGGAAGCCCCCAAAGGAAAAATGATTTTTGAACATTACTTATCTATATATTCCCATTCTCCTTGTGAAAAGAACTACAACTTGCTCCACAATATAAGATTTTTAGTCTTCAGGACAAAGGTATTTAGAATTTATTAAACTAGTTTCCCATCTTTGTCTATTGTTGGTGCCAGTTCTCCTTTAATGGCTGTATAAAAATATTTCAAGGTGCTTCAATATTTTTTGTTCAGTGCTCAAAAGGAAGGCAGGCATTCATTTCTCATGATAATAAGAATCCTGTCCTCCTTAGGCTATGTTATTTCCAATTACAATTCTGGAATTTTTCAACTTAAAATTATTGCCTGTTCTCTGCTTGATTATTAGCTTACTGACTTTGCTTTGAACAACTGTAGAGGCCTCTCCCCCTTAATGTTGTTTTTTGTTATGCTGCTGCTGCTGTTGTTGGTGTTGGTTTTGCTTTTCATTTTTTGTTGGTCCTGTAAAAATGTCCTCTAGTAAAATCATTTTAAAAGTACTTTTCACACCCTAGTCTTGTTAGGAAGTCCTGCTCTTGGGGAAAGTCGTCATTTTCTTTCTTGCTGCCTGTCAGCCTATGTCTTCCTCTCTTGTTTCTCCTCTTGGAGAACAGACCTACAGATATGTTAAGAACCAAATCTCTATCATTTGTAGAACAGAATATTGAGCAAAAGTGTGTGATATGTGCATAGAAGCCCCAGTGATTGGTAGAAGTGACTTCTAGTTTCACCTACCTTAGTCTTAGCTTCAGGTGCAAACTGACTACCAAGGAGATACGTTACTACTGATTCCTCAAAATTGGTTTCTAGAGCTTCCTTAATCTCTCCAGTCCAGAGATTATGTTGGGTGACACTAGAAATACAATTTCTTGCTGGGGGTGGGGGGCAAAAATCCAAAGCCAGTTGGGGGAAAAACTGTATTTGGACCTTTTGCCTTTTGAATAACAAACCCCTTCTAAACTCTCTTGCCATCTCTTTCTTGACTAGCAAAATTTTTTGTTTGGCAGGGCATGAGCGTGCAAGCAAATACTTTTTCTCTTCCAATTAGCACAACTAGCCTGCCATTTTACCGTCTGGCAACTGCTGAATAATTTACTTTGCTCTTTGACAAACAGTAGGTCATGAGAGAAGAAAGCACAGCAGGGCAGACAGAGATCAGCACACAGGAGTTGAGAGGGGAAAAAGGGAAAGCTCTGTGTCTTCTGAAGGAATAGCTCTTTTTTATTTGCTTGCATGATGCTTATTTTTTGCTAGTAAGGAGACAATGTACAGTATAAGGTGTTGAGGCTAAAACAGAATAGCTACCCATGAAAGTCTCCTGCGTGTATCCCACTGAATGCAGCACATCTTGGATGTGTGTAAAATGTTCCTAATGGGTAGTTCCTACTAGGATTTAGTGTCCTCAAAAGACTGGGTGGCCATTCCATGTACTCAATCCAGACAGGAGCAGTAGAGGTAATATTTGCATTATGACCACCACCATCAAAAAAATCATAAATCTGTGAGCTGGCTTTCTGTGGTTCAGTGTTAAACAATACTAAACAAAACAAAGATACAGAAATGGCAGGTTGCTGCCTAAAGATTCAGGATAGTATTTACCCAGAATAAAAGACTTCAGGTGGCATCAGAACATAGAAACTTTTGGAAAGCGGCAAACACCATCTTGTCTTAACAGTGCCCTGACTGATGACCGTTCAGATGCTACATACTGGATTATGACCCCCTAACAGCCACGCACCCACCCCGGCCAGCTAGTCTTTTTTTAAGCATTAAGCTTGAAGGAAAAAAGCTGGAATTCAGAAGCTAGCCGAGTTTTTCATTAATTCTAACAAGGGTATTATGATACTGTTTCATTTAGATTGACACTACTTGGTTTTGTTGTCATCATTATTTATTAGTCACTTTTCTCAGAAAAAAGAACTCCAAGTGACTGCCAAAGATCAAGCATAAAAACAGAATAAAACAATCTTAAGTACACAAGTATTATATATGCGCAGATCAAACTCAATCCCTCCCCCACTAAAAGATAAGCAGGAAATTAAGATTTAAAAGCCTGGGAGATAATGATGGTGCCAGGCATGCCTCCCTGGGGAGAGAATTCTGTAAACAGGGAGCACACCATTCTGAAGGCCTGTTCTTACGTGTATAATAAAACTCTGCCTATCTATAGTAAACCAAATAATCACTAGCCATCCTGCTTCCTCTTAAAGACTGTCATGTTATAAACTGAATTCATTGCTTGAATTTATAATCCCGTTTATGAAAAATATTCAGTGTATAGCAGACAGTGTATTGATACAGTAGACTTGTTGATTTGTGTTTGATGATTGGTGTGTTCATTTTATACTAGAAGATTGGGTGAATTTTCATGATGTATATGATTGTAGGGATTACTCTATTGCAGGCATAGGCAAACTCGGCCCTCCAGACGTTTTGGGACTACAACTTCTATGATCCCTAGCTAACAGGACCAGTGGTCAGGGATGATGGGAATTGTAGTCCCAAAACATCTGGAGGGCCGAGTTTGCCTATCCCTGCTCTATTGGAAAGGTTAGCTAAGGGGAGTCATTGAACAAGTACAAGTAATTTGAGCATACCACCACCCCGAAATTGATTCCTTGTGTTTCCACTGTATGATTGAGATTATAGGGGGAAAGTGCTATTTCACAGCAGTAAATCCAATGAAATTTATTCCATGCTTTGCTCAGTCAGTTAAGCAGGTGTGCATTAAGGGCAGCAGCATAGTGAACATTCCTGCTCCATTATACATTATAATAAATGTATATTTTAAAACATCTTAACATTTAGTTCTGCTATGGTCCTGATGGTGCAAATCAAATTTAATTGATTAGGGCTGTGCTGTTAGGCCCTCTTGAGGATAAAGGAGGCAATTTTAACCTTCTGAGAGTGGTCATGTTGCAAAATGAAGTAAAAGTTTATTATTACTGGTAGTAAGAAACTTGCGTGAGTAGTAAGGGCTTCAGTCCTAATCCATTTACCTGAGAATCGGCTCCAATAGTGCTTACTTATGAGTATACGTGGTTAGGGTTGTACTTTAAATTGTAATAAAGCTCCAATCTAGTGTGCTACAATTATTCTACCAAAGAGGTTTTCTATTTTTAAAAAAGTAAAGCCATAAAAAGTACCTCAGAAACAATACTTGAACTTATAAGAACACTGTATGTTTTGATAACAATAACACTTTTAAGATGCAAAAGTATGCATTTTGTGTGAATGAATGAATGAATATATTTGCAAAGTGAATGATTTCTGAAACCTTTTAAAGGTTAACAGCGTTACTTGTAAATAAATGTTCATTATTATGGTGCTATTTACAGAGTATTGCTCTATCATTATTTTGTCCTTGGTGACACTGATAATGACTCTTATAATCTAATTGGGATGCAGTGCAGCAGCATCTTTTCTTAACGCAAACCCAATTGAAATGAATTATTCTTTTGTACAAATCCAGTGCTTTCAAAAGTAACGATGGATAAAAGAAAGGTGCAATGGGTGGAGGAGTTCTTGATACCCCCCTTCAGCTGAGGAGTGAGCCCAATTTATTTTTTGACAGTTAGAAAGACAAGTACATACCTACTAGCAAATCAAACACTGCTTCAACAGTGAACCTTTCTTCTTCTTCCATTCATTCCTGTTTTACCCGACGACCCCCATTTTTATTTTCTAAAGCACTGGATGCATCTGACCATCCATCAACTTAAACATTTTTAAAATAGCTTTTATTAGAGCACGAAACTGGTCAGGGGATAAAAGTAGTATTTCTTGGTGACATGAAGGACACCAGCCAGTCAATGCTGTTTACAGATCGCTTCTCTTGCAAATCTCTTGTATATTTTAATTGTGTTCATTAGACAAAAAGTATGCTGTAAATGCCTGTACTATAGCACCTTTACTAAACTATTAAATACTTCCAGATATGTTTATTGTCACTACTGTGAAATTCAGAAATAAGCTGTGGAATGAATGTAATTTCTAGTGGTGCTCTTGTTTTACAGAGCTAGACAAAGGTGCATATTTGAAATGGGGATTGTTTTAAATAAAATTTTAATTGAAAAATGTATTAACTGTTGCCTCTCCTTGACCAATGCATTGCCAAAGTTTGCTTGAGGAGGAAAGTTCTTTTTGCTGACAAAGAAATTATAAAACTTTAAGCACCTAGACCAATAAAATACCAGTAGTACATAGTAAAGAATTCTCTAGTCTAGTTTGCTGGTCCCATCTGCCTTTCAAAAATGTAAATTGCTATATTGTATTTTTCATTTGGTTGTGCATATCTTGTGTTTTATAGAAAAGATTAAACAAGGTTTGTAAATAAATTAATACAGCAAACTGAACTTTCTTCCCTGGATTCTGCTGTGCTGCATTGTGGAGAACTCTTCTTTGGATTTTAACTAGTCAGTTAAGGCTGCAGTCGTATGCACACTTACCTGACAGTAAGTCTCATTGCATTTATAACTTCTGAGCAGACATGTATAGCATTGCACTACAACCATGTCTAATAATGCCCATGTGAAATGCAACTGCATGCAAGCTCTTCCCAATGGCAAGATTAACTTCCCATGTCATATAATGTTTGTGTATTTCTATTTTCTGTGAGCCATCTCACAGACATGCAAATACGATAAGTAAGTAAGTAAATAGGTAATAGTTGGTGCATCTGACTTGTGATACATTTTTACCACGTCTAGCTTAGCATGGATGGCCAGCATGGTTCTCTCCAGGTGCTGTTGGCCTTCAACTCCTATCAGCCTCAGCCCACAAGGCCAGTGGTTAAGGATGATGGGAGTTGTAATCCTGCAAAATATAAAGATCCACACGTTCCCTACACCTGCTCTGCAACATTAAACCAGCCATGGGAGAAAGCTGTCTGACCAAGCTCATTTCTGTGGTATATGGAGGCTATGAGCAGCATTAAAAGCAAGCACTACCTTCATACTTCCAACATGAATTATATAAAAAAAACAGTTCCAGCTGTTCCAGACTTTACAAATGTAGGGTGAACACACAGAGATTCTATTTCAATCAGAATTTTGGCCCAGTTTCAGCACAGAAACTGCCTTGGTTGCCCTCAGTCAGAAGCGAAATGGGAAATGTGTCCCTATTAATTCTCCTTGGTCTTTCAACAGCTTTTGATACCACTGACTATGCTCTCCTTCTGTCCCAGCTAGGGGTAGGTGACACTGCTTTGCCCTACTTGGATGATCGTTTCCAGAGGTTGATGCTTGGCTAATGGTCTTTGGCCCCTAGAGCCTTCAGTGTGGAGTTCCCGAGGGTTCAGTGTTATCCCCTTTGGTGTTTCACATCTACAGGAAACTGTAGGTGTTAAACTGCTGTCAGCAATATGCTGCTAACACACAGCTCTACTTCTCCTTTACATCTGCAGGTGAGGCAGTGGATGTGTTGGACCGTTGTCTTGCTTCAGTAATGAACTGGATGAGAGCCAACAAACTGAAGCTCAGTTCATATAAGACTAGGCACTGTTAGTAGGTGGTTCCCTAGACCAGATGGGTGGGAGCTTGCTTGCTCTTGATGGGCTAACACTCCCTCTGAAAGAGTGGGTATATAGCTTGGGAGTGCTCCTGGATCTTTTGCTGTTGCTTGAGGCTCAGGTGGCTTTGGCATGGAGTGCTTTCCATCAGCTCAGCTGGCGGCCCAGCTGCGCCCCTATCTGGACAGGGATAGCCTAACTTCTGTCGTCTATACACTGGTGATCTCTAGGTTAGATTACTGCAATGCGTTATGCGTAGGGCTGCCTCTGAAGAAGGTTCAGAAACTTCAGCTGTTGCAGAATTCAGCGGCCAGGTTGCTCAGTGGAGCAAGACAGTTTGAGCATATTATACTGATCCTGGCCCAACTGCACTGGTTGCCAATTAGTTTCCAGGCCCAATTCAAAGTGCTGAATTTGACCTATAAAGCCTTAAACATCTCAGGACCTCAATTCCTCAAGGACTGCCTCTACCCATATGAAGTGACCCAGACCCTGAGATCACCATCTGAGGCCCTTTGTCGTGTGCCTCCTCCATGAGAAATCCGGAGGGTGGCAACACGAGAATGGGCCTTTTCTGCAGTGGAATGCCCTCCCCAGGGAGGTTCACCTAGCGCCTTCACTGTACATCTTTAGGCGCCAGGCAAAAATGTTCCTCTTCAACCAGGCCTTTTCCCTGATTAACATTATGTGTCCTTTTAAATGTGTTGTGGAAGCAAGGTGGTTATTGTTTTGTTCTTGTTTTTATTAAGTATTTTGTATTTTGTATTTTTATGCTGTGAACCACGCTGAGATCTTTGAATGAAGGATGGTATACAAATTTAATAAATAAATAAAATAAATATATAAACAGTAGCTTTGAGAGTTGTTGAAGATGGTATGCTTTCAGTAGCCGTTGGAATGATTCACTTGCACATGGTGCGTTCACTCTCAGGTTTTTTGAAAAACTACAAAAACCTGAAAATCCTATGAATAGAGATTATAATTGGATGAGATATCCACAGTCTTAGCAGCCGTGGCTCTGTTATACTACCTTCTGCTCTCGGTTGTCTTAATGAAGCTTTGAGAAATTAACCAATTACATGGCTATTACTTTCTTTGTAAAGTTGCTTGTTCTGTGTCTGTGGCTGAATAGTTTTTAAAATAGTGAAGTTGAAGTGCAAGCTGTAGTTAACGCTTGGTGACCTTTACTTGAACGGCTTATAGTTTGCTCATTTTGTCTAGACTTTTTACTAACTGGTTTATTATGAACCTATCTAATACAAGCCATTTATTTTGTCTAGTCCACTGCTAGTGAAGAGGGGCAACTGGAGAGGGGCTATCACTATAACTTGATCCCATTTGATGATCACTACCTTATAAGAATGATATTTGGATATTAAGAAGACAGGCTATATTGGGTGTAGTCAAAGCGAGATGAATCTCTTAAACATCAAATAAGAGTAGACTAAGAATTAGAATGCACACTTAGATTAACTCTTAGACATTGGTATAAATCCTTGAAGTATTTATTTTGACTGATAACGGGTGTTTAGGTGTGATAATATTGTACATCTATTTCAAATTGTGCTTGCAGTACTGCTTGATTAAAGAATACAATCTTAACTTTATTCTCCCTCTGTTGTGTGAATGGGCTATTGTTGCAGAAACTGATTTACTCAACTGGACTGCAATATAGTGGTTCCCAAGTGTATATAAATTAAGAAAAACCAAGCATCTACCTCTAAAAGGAAGTGTATGATTATTCAGTATTATTTTATTCAATTTACTTGAGATTTAACAGCCAGTGTGCTAAAAGCATCAGTTCTGCTCTCTCTCTTTTTTAATCATGACTCTTTAGTTTCTACCTAGTTTAGTTTCACTTGAAGCTTCCATCTGAAGCTTGTGGTGACTCACTTAATTTGAGAATTAGCAAATGGTCGGTTTAGGGGGAAATTTGACATTAAATGTGTTGCTCCTGTGAACTCACATCTCTCAGGTCCATGTTTGATGCTAATTAATGAACTTCCTTGTAGCCTACAGAGTTGGCATGAACAGTAACCACATCACCTTCCTGACACATGGCACCTCTGTTCAAACATTATTTGAATAGAATGAAGCCATTGGGAGCATAAGATAAGAAAACATGAACATTAGTACAGTATTTGAAGTAGGTATATGTGCCAATCATGAAGGTATTCCAAATGAAGATGGTCTCTGTATGACATTCAGTGTGTATTGTGTGTAGCAGCCCTGAGACTCTCCCATGGTGACTGTTCTCTGTTCCCCTGTTGTAACTGTTCATCCCTTAGTCTCCATACCTTTATCTTCATTCTCTCTTGCCTCCCTTCTTTTGCCAAGAAACTCCCACCTCTTGTAAGGTGGACTATTTGCAATTGTATGTTCAAAATTACATTCTTTGTACAAGTCTTTAATTGGGGTTGCTTTTTATAAAAGGAGATATCATCAGAATGCATACAGTCTGCGTATTGATCACAATATTGTTAGTTTCTTCTGTGTAAAATGCATTTTTCCTCCCATTATCTGTAGTGTAATCATCCTATGGGCTGTGTCCAGAAAGTGGTGTTAGCGGATGAGTGTTCAGACCCCTGGGCTCTCACTTGTGGGGGTGTCTCAGGGTTCTGTCCTCTCCCCCATGCTTTTTAATATCTATATGAAGCTGCTGGGAGAGATCATCAGGGGTTTTCGGCTGGGTGTTCATCAGTATGCAGATGACACCCAGCTCTACCTCTCTTTTAAATCAGAACCAGTGAAGGTGGTAATGTCCTGTGTGAGTGCCTGGAGGCGTTTGGAGGATGGATGGCGGCTAACAGTTTGGGGTTGAATCCTGACAAAACAGAAGTACTGTTTTGGGGGGACAGGGGGCGGGTGGGTGTGGGGGACTCCCTGGTCCTGAATGGGGTAACTGTGCCCCTGAAGGACCAGGTGTACAGCCTGGGAGTCATTTTGGACTCACAGCTGTCCATGGAGGCGCAGGTTAATTCTGTGTCCAGGGCAGCTGTCTACCAGCTCCATCAGGTACACAGGCTGAGACCCTACCTGCCCATCAGATGTCCCATCAGATGTCCAGGAAATAAGCAGCTATCCTATTTTTAAAAGACATCTGAAGGCAGCCCTGATTAGGGAAGTTTTTAATATTTAATGCTATATTGTTTTTAACACTTGATTGGGAGCCGCCCAGAGTGGCTGGGGAAACTCAGCCAGATGGGCGGGGTATAAATAATAAATTACTATAATTATTTTGTTTGCCACCTTAATTTTTCCTGCAGACTCCCAAACTTGACCATTAGGACCCAAATCTTTGGTACTAGCAAAATTGGTTTCGTAAAATTTATCATTACTATTTTTTTAAAAAACTTACACTCTGCTCTTTGTCCTGTGACTCCAGGTTAAAACAATAATTTCATAAAGTAATAAATGTTAAGAACAAAATCATAAGTAACACAAATAATAGAATAAAATCAGTCTTTCACTTTCCTGAATTTAAGCGTCCCACTACCTTAAAAAGCCTGATGAAAAGACAAGTCTTCAGCTGGTGCCTAAAGCTGGATAATATTGGTTCCAACTAAACCTCTAGAGGGGAGGGGAGTATGTACCCCTGCAGGGGTGCTATTATGGAGAAGGCCATCTGGGTTTAATCAAGGTTTACCATCATGATTTAATATGTGATATTTTAAGATAAAGCAGTACAGAAGAGAGTGAATATTTAGATAAAAAGAATATTGTGATATCTTTGATATCGGCATTATGCCATAATAAATTTTTTAGTCTTTAAGGACTTTGTTGTTTTTGCTGTTGCAGACTTACATGGCTATCCCTCTGGAAGTTGTTAATTTAAATAGATGATTACCTTTCAATAAATAAGATCCAAGCTGCTGTTTTCACCTGTTTTGTTAGTGCATATTTCACTTCCAACCTTATTTGGAGGGGGAAGCATTTACCCAGCTGCTCTGTAGAGTCTGTTGGCAAATTAGACCCCGGGGCTCTCGTTACTGCAGTTTCCCTAGAGTCTATCTGAGTGCTCATCTCCTCTAAAAGCAGGACAACAAGCACTACTGATAGTCCAAAAAATTATATGAATTTTTCATCCAAAATATTCAAAAAGTCACAAAGGGGAGTACTACAATCCCAATATTTAATTGGGATTGTGAGCTATATCGTATGTAGAAAAATAATTTAACACAAGATGCTGTTTGCTGTTGCTGGTACACTCTCTCCGTTTGTGGCAGTGAAGATGATTTATAGGTGGCTGCTATTAGATAAGTGTGCAACTCTTTTCTTGTTTTTTGGTTAACGCGCGATTCTGCATTTGAAAGGTTAATAGCGATGTTACCCCACAAGCGCCTTTTCACTTTGGGGCTAGTCCAGGATTATAAAATGAGGTCCCGCATGCAGTTGTCGGTGTGTTGCATTTACGGTTCACTGGCTCACAGCAAGTTATTTTTGGCCTGATTCCAAGCATCAGGTCATTGTTGCTAAGGCGAGCTCTGCCTGAACACCAGACACCTGCACATAGGATAAGTAACAGAGGATGTGCTTTAGCAAACATTTGCTTCTTTTTCTTGGTGTTTCATCAGACCTTGGTGATACAGTATTGACAATTTTCAGCTACAGCAAAGTACCGTATTTTTCGCCCTACAGGACGCACTTTCCCCCCTCCAAAAATGAAGGGGAAATGTGTGTGCGTCCTATGGGGCAAATGCAGGCTTTCGCTGAAGCCTCCAGGCTTCAGGAAGCTATCCGCAAGCTATGTGGAAGCTGTGCGAAGCCTGAAGCTTGGGGCGTGCTGAGCTCAGCGCCCCCCAAGGCTTCGGGCTTAGCGCAGCTCTCTGCAAGCCGTGGGAGGGCTGCGCGAAGTTGCACAGCTCTCCCACGGCTAGCGGAGAGCTTGCCTGCACCCAGAAGCTTGGGGCGCACTGAGCTCAGCACGCCCCAAGCTTCGGGCTTCCGCAGCCTGCTGCCTGGAGCGCAGGGCACACTGAAGCCGTGGCTGGGGGGGGGGAATAATATTTTTTTCTTTATCCCCCCCAAAGAACTAGGTGCGTTCTATAGGGCGAAAAATACGGTATTTTACAGTCCCACCAGAAAACCTTTCTGATGAAGCTACTTCTTGTTTCTGCACTGACACGGTGATAGCTGTATGGGTCTTTCTAACCAGTACAATGGTGTTGCAGCTTAAATCAATACATTTGCTTGTACAGAATTTCAGACCTTGAGACTATCCTGTCCTAATAGGAAGCATCTGCTGTTGAGATTTTTTTGCTAATTCCCCTGCTGTTGAGAAATTTTTGCTAATTCCCGCTATCGGGTGTTAGTACACACCACAGAAAAATATTATTGGGTATATGCTTACTTCATTCTTGGAACTGGCCAGGCCTTCTGGGCTTCACTATAGCCTAGCATGCACTGAGAGGGCAACCCTAGGCTAGAACACCCAGTATTTTTCCATGGTTGTATGTTACAGGGGATTATTAGTTGTGTAGGTAAAGATTGATTCGGGTGGTGTGTCCCCCCCCCCCCCGGGAAATTCATCTGCTTCCACTGGCATTTATTCATATTTTTAAAAACAGTATATCCTCTCTTTGAATTAGTGTAAATCATTTCAAGCCAACAGTCTTCTCCCTGGTAAATCTTGGAAGCTTATTGGGGTTCCCAATATATTGTGTTATGAAACTGTGCAGATTGATTGAGATGAATCTCTGTGGCGCAGTGGGTCAGTGCATCTGGCTGTTAACCAGAAGGTTGGTGGTTGGAGCCCATCCAGAGACGCATTTTGCGACCGAGAATTTCATTAGTGCAAGCAGTTTCTGACCTCTGGGCACTGTACTGGGCCTAAGATTTCAGATTAAAACTGCAGAGTAGAAAGAAAGGAGGACCTTTTTCTGCCTCCCTGCTTCCAGCTACTTAGGGGAATGGGCTGGGGAAGGACTATACCATGTGAAAAATGAACATAATATTTTAGCTGCAGTTCACTGATTTTCAGCTTTGTACTTTTAAAAAAGCGCACCTAGGCATTCCAATGTTGTGCCCATAACCTAGGTTTAAGGTGCCATTTCACTCCTAGCTTTCATATCTCTGTTTCTAACGCTGCCCAAGGATGGTTGTGGGCAGGATTCCTGTATTGCAGGGGGTTGGACTAGATCACCCTTGGGATCCCTTCCAACTCTTCCTTTCTATTATTCTGTGAGTACCATATTTGTGAGAGCCTTCCTGTACCCATGAAATACACACCCATTAAACAGAAGAGCACAGCTTGTCTTTATAAGAGTTGGCCAACTTTCCATGAGGATAGACAATGAACCTTAACTTAGTCTATTTATAAAGGGTTATGTCTCTATAAGAACACTTCAGTGGTATACAACAACAAAAGGAACAACAATTAAGATGACCAGTGCATACTTCCTGCTCTGTCACATCGTTCTGTTCCATGTGAAGCAGTTTTTCTGTGATTCATCATTGTGATAGTTGTATCTGTGTTTATAATTGTATATTTTATTGTTGTAACCAACCATGGGACATTATGGTGAAGGGTGGGTAAGAAATCTTGTAAATCAATAAATAAATGGAATTCTAGATAAATATGGGAATGGGTCTGTAAGTATGGGAATGGCGTGTAAGTCTATAAGGTTACAGCAAGAATACTAAAAACCCTGCTACAAAAGAAGTTTCTGAAGCTTTGCCCTTGGTGTCCTTGATTCCCATTAGAACAGAGTTTTTCTATTGGTCTGTTGGATAAGCAGTTAGTTGTGTGTCTGCTGAAGAACAGGACTGTGCTAGAGTTGTAACCTGCACTGTGTTGTGTTTCTCTTCCAGTAAACGAATTCACGGTGATCAGAAAGAAGTTCAAATGCCCCTACTGCAGTTTCTCAGCCATGCATCAGTGTATCCTGAAGAGGCATATGCGATCCCACACTGGAGAACGACCCTATCCTTGTGAAATTTGTGGGAAGAAATTCACCCGCCGGGAGCACATGAAACGGCATACCTTGGTAAGTTTGGCGCCTTTGGAGTTGCTCCGAAGGGCAGGGGGCAGCTGGAAAACGCAGGAGTGGTTTGCGACTGAGAACATGAAAGGTGATGTTTTATTATGCACATGTTCCTTTCTCTGTGAAAGGAGGAGAAAGTGAAAGTGAACTTTCAAGGCTTTGTTCCTCCCATTTTGTGGACGTTGCATGGAAAGAAGGAATCAGCTGCTTGGGGAGCCCATATGGTTCTAAGGAAGAAGACATGTTTTAATTCAGGGAGATGGGATGGGTCAGTTGACACTGGGTCTCTTACAACAATTCTGTGTTTGGACACTGTCCATATGAAAGAGTTTGATACCAGTCATAGAAATGTAAGCCAAATCTTTCTTGTTGCATTGCTGCTATGCTTGTTAACCCTTGAGCCAAGTGCATGATGGATTTTCTCACTATGAGGTGTCTTGAAGGGAGGCGTATGTATATGCTGTCCTGCTGTTTCTTATGGGCTGTTGGGCCCAAGAAATTGTCATGACAGATGACAGTGATGTTTGTTAAAAGTCTGTAAGGATGTAAAGAAACGTCATTGTCAAGCTACATATCGATCAGCTGGCAATCAAAATGCTTTTTAAGAGGCTGCATGCTCCGGAGCATCCACATATCCTAAAAAACAAGAAGGCAACTTCATATATTTCTGTGTGGACCTTATTCTTGCTCTTGAGGTATTTCAATGCTGTGTGCTGCTGCCCCTCCCACAGCTGAACCGCACATCTCCTGTGTTAGGACTTGCAGTTAACACACTCACACACCCACTTACATTATTTGGGTGCAATATATTGTCCTGTTATCCTCAGCTGCACTAATGCCACCTTAAGATTCAGCAGATTTTCCCACTTTCTAGAAAGGCATTGGCTAATATGGGCTCCAGTCAAGTTAATGGTTCCATAATTTGCTGTCTGAAGTCCAAGTGAAATTTGGGTTCTCTTATTATCAGAAATACAGACCGAACTGTCTCTTTGGTAGAGCTGGTCTTTAAACATTTTTTACACCTTTTGGTAGGAGGATTGAAGGATAGAAGCCATATACTTGAGTAACTAAGCTTTTGGTTGTGAAGGGAAAATACCCACTTCCTTCTGTGCAGTGTCCAAAATATACATCAGGCCGTACTTTCTGCAGACAACCTGTCTTTCTCCCAGCTGCCTCCTGATAGGACTTTCTTTTCCCCTTTGAGGAGAAAGTTTGTTTTATAGTCAGCTGATACACCTCTGGCTGCCTAAGGCAGGTGCGAATGCTGCATCTTAGTTTGCCAAATGGCGGCATTTATAGACAAGATGGGCAGCTAGCCTGCACTGCTGAAGCAGCAATATTGAAGGGGCTCCTGTTATCTGTTGCCATAGTACCCAAAACCCCACTGCCTTCTCCTTCCTTCCGTGAATGCTTGTCCATTCGGATGAGTGCCCAGCCATCTGGTTGTGGGACTGGTTGCTCCCTGAGATGCCCCTTGATTTGCATCCTTGGGCTGGAGTTAGTCATATGCCACTCAGTAGCCCCAGAGCTTCATCCAGCTTTTCTTTCTTTCTTTCTTTCTTTCTTTCTTTCTTTCTTTCTTTCTTTCTTTCTTTCTTTCTTTCTTTCTCTCTCTCTCTCTCTCTCTCTCTCTCTCTCTCTCTCAGGCCTATTCTTTTAAGGCCTGTAGTTTGTTGTTACATGGTACCAGGGATGGGGAGGAACCCTGCACAAGGAACAAATGTGGACTTCTTGCACTGTTTTATTTGTGTAGTTTCAAATGTTATTTTATTTAATTTGTAGGTTGCCTTGCCTTACGAGGCTCAGGGCAAATAATAACCATTACATTTGAAAACAAAATACAATTAAATTAAAATAATCTCCCCTAGTTTAACCCTAGACACTAAATCCTAGCTCAGAACAAACTTTGATAGGGTACTTCTTCAAGATTATAAAAACCAAACCTCCACTTTTTAGTCACTTTTGGCAGTATGTGAGTGATAACTATAAATGGGCACACAGACGGGAGATTGTCCATTTTGATTTTTTGTTATGAACCTTCTAGTGTTAAAATGAGCATTGCCTGGCCATCCTAATCTGTGCAAGGGTAACTAAAATATAGCTTCTGAAACTCATAGCCTTGTTTAGAGGCAACACAGTGGCATGGTCTGCTTTTATGCTTTCAAGGTTTCCTGCATCTATTCCTGATTGCTGGCAGACGAAATCATGTTAGAACAAAATGAAGAAATTTGAGACAGCTGCTTTAAAAAGAAAAACAAAAAACTTCATTATTTGTTGCAATGTGATCTAGCTACCATTGCACCATAAAGTCTCTTACTTGCAGACCCACCTGCCTTAACTTTTTCTTTCCTCCCTGCTCCCCTTATCAAGGTCCACAGCAAAGACAAAAAATACGTCTGCAAAGTGTGCAACAGAGTGTTTATGTCTGCAGCCAGCGTGGGGATTAAGCACGGTTCCCGCCGCCATGGCATTTGCACAGATTGTTCTGGCCAAGGCATGGCCAGCCACTTGGATGCCAGCGGAGGAGATGGCTCCCCTGACGAATTGTACGGCACAGAAGAAGGCCCATATATGGAAGATCCTGACGACCTCAAAGCAGAAGGAGATGAAGACATGGGGGGTGACGATGACATCAAATGGAAAGATGACATAGAAATTTCACAAGACGACGTGATTTTGGAAGATGACAAAGATGACATTGACTCTCCACAGGAGAACGAAAACTCTGAGGATACCGACAAGGATTTCACTTGGATTTCTTAGGGATTTTTGTTCTGCTCAGTCTGTTTGGGATGGGGCAGGGAAGAGGAAGGTTGTGTTGGGAAAGCTCAAGTAGCCTTGCTAATGTCCTTGTGTACAAAAAATGTCTTGTGTGTGGAGCATTTTTTTTTCCTCAGGCAAACAAGCTCTTTATTTGTTCCCTCCAGATACTGTATCAGCAAACATTTCCCCTGAAACGTTTCCACTTTCTTGCCTGTTGCCCTTCACATGGTCCTGAAATGCGTAGAATCATGTCCTTGTCTTTCAGTGAGAGCCAACCAGATTGTATGCAGGCCCCATGGAGCTTCCACCCTCAAATTTTCCTCTACTGTCAGCTTGAAATATGGAGGACTCTTACTTCTCAAACAATAATTACCAAAACATTTTGAAACAACTCTGCTTCCAGCAGCCAGGGATTCGTGACAAGCTTACCCATGGTAAAGTCCGGGACGCGGGTGGTGCTGTGGTCAAAACCCCTGAGCCTCTTGGGCTTGCCGATTGGAACAGGCATCCCCAACCTGCAGCCCTCCAGATGTTTTGGCCTACAACTCCCATGATCCCTAGCTAACAGGACCAGTGGTCAGGGATGATGGGAACTGTAGTCCAAAACATCTGGAGAGCCGAAGGATGGGGATGTCTGGATTGGAAGGTCTGTGTTTCGAATTCCCGCTGCTCTGTCCCAGCTCCTGCCAACCTAGCAGTTAGAAAGCATGCTGGTGCAAGTAGATAAATAGGTACCGCTGCGGCAGGAAGGTAAACAGCATTTCCGTGCTCTCTTTTCCGTCACTGTGTTCCACTGCGCCGGAAGCGGTTTAGTCATGCTGGCCACATGACCCGGAAAGCTGTCTGCGGACAAACGGCGGCTCCCTTGGCCTGAAAGTGAGATGAGTGCTGCAACCCCATAGTCGCCTTTGACTGGACTTAACCATCCAGGGGTCCTTTACCTTTTTTTACCTTCCCCATGGTAAGCAGAGCAGTGTGAGCATTTCAGGACTTTTCCCTTTAATAATGCAACTCTTTCAGTAAGCCAGAGAGATCAATAGCCTTTCAGGTCTATAGTCTTCACTAGAACTGGGACACTTGCCCTCAGGTCAATTGAGCAAAGGATTCAGTTGCCCATTGGCATTTGTAATATAAAGATACCCTTCTCTGAGGTTTGATTTGTGCAGGAATATTTGCTGCAAAAGTGCCCCCTAGTGGCCAAGTCTTGTAAATGCACTTTTCTTCTGGTATGGCTGTCTTCCTCTCTTGTTCAGTGACATATGGCAATATTCAGTGTACCACCTCCTTTGCCAAGTTCTGCCGAGCTCTGTTAGGACATACCCATGTGGGGTATTTTTTGTCAGGTTTGGACGCATTAATTTTTCGTGGCAAGTGTACCAATCCCAGCTATCCCACACGTTGGTGTCATAGTTCCCTCAGAAGAATCAGGGATTGCTCTGCCAGGTGGAAAGGTCACCAGTGGCAGAACTCTGGGTGCCAGTAAGGACAGCAGAGTGGGAAACAGGAGGTGTGGCACAATGCACCCAGAAGTTACCCTGTGTCCTCCTCATTTGAAATTGAGAGGGAACTGCACAAGAAATATGAAAGGTGAGCATTGAAAGGGCAGATTTCAGATTTCTTTGGCAGCCCCAAGAGAATGGCACAAACTCCCCAAATGACCTGAGTTCTTCCTTCTTTGGCTACTGCTTCTGTGCTTCAAGTGTAGTGCCAGACCGTTTGTCATGGGTGCATCTGTGTCCCTGAATCTGGAAAAGCGGACTATGTATTTAAGCATCCAAGCAGATCTTCCGCATCTTGTCTACCAGTTGTGGCCGCAGGCTTGTACCCTGCAGCACCCACCGAGAAGTGTCTAGGCTCATGATCCTAAGAACTGGCGAGTTGTATGTTTCATGGTTGGCTACTGCTGCTTTTCTGGCGCAGCCTTTAAATAGTAAACTGGCCTGTACATTTTATCTTTGGAACAGATTTTTATGCAGAATAATGTGATTGTGCTTGAAACCTGCCACAGGAAGCAGCCTTCAGAGCAAGGAAATTGAATATTAAAGGAGCTATTATTGTTATTTTTTTGTGCAGCAAGGACAACAGGCTTCTGAGATTCTGTAAAGAACAATGGAAGTGTCTTCTCTGCACTGGAGTTCACTGGAGGGGCAAAATCTTACTAATGCCTAGCATTTACTTCCAATTGCAGCTACTGCTCCATATAAGACAATGAAGGGCATGGAACCGACTAGATCAGAATGAAAAAGCACCTGGTTTTCATCAGTTAAGTCCCAAATGAAACCTTGAATAGCAGGCCATTGCTGTGAAAGACAGGGAGATTCCACTTCCTGTTTTTTATTTTCCCTTTTTCTTATAAAGAGAGTGTATAAGCATATTATTTAATGTACATATATTAAAAAACACACACATTGCAATTGATTTCAGAACTGTTCCACAGATTATCACTAGTGTTCCTTGTCATGGGCACTATCACACTAGGTGCTAAGGAAGGTCACACGCCTTATGGCAGCAGTTGTCAATCACGCTGCTTAATGCTCGTTTTGACCTTCAAACATACACTGCTTGAAGTACTACAGAAATCTGCAAACATATTCATAGAAAACTTTTTTTAAAAAGATTAACAAAAAAAATAGCTGGACAGCAATTGCTAAGCCTGTACAGTATGGCTTCAAATTCTTCAGGGCTATCATCTGTACACAGCCTGAGGACAGAGCTTGCAAAAAATAATAATCCCAAAACAAAACCCTGCCACCATGCAAACAAAAAACAGCCACCACCATGCATGTTTCTCCTCTGGAAGAACATCAAAGCCAGCTTTTCTGAATCCAAAGAAGACAAACCCCAGTGGTGACAACCTTTCGATGTTAAAATGCCTTTCACTGAAGACTTACCCTTCACTGAAGTGTTTAATGCAAGAATTTCCATCTGGTCTTGCACTAATGTACAGCTTCCTTTAAAGAGCTTTGCTGGTGTAAACCACACCATTTCATTGACACTTGTTTCAGTGCTTTATTAATGGGTCATATCACTGTGTTAATGTTTCAGCTTCCTTTACTTGGATAAATCTCAGGGTAATAAAGAGAACTGAGAGGGGAATTCACTCGTTTTATTTTTCTATACACTTCTTTTCTTCCTCTCCATCCGTTGTCACTCCCTACCATTTCGCAACACCACGTTCACTGGTGTATTTTAGGCTGTTGCTGAAGCTACTCCGTGTTCTTAGTGCTTAACTAGCTCAAAGAAAAGTTTTATTATGTCAATGAGGAATGCTCTGCTGCTAGACAAGGGTACAGAATTGTTTTTATTTAGCCAGGGAAACATGGCAAATAACCAAATACCTTAATATTCTCAAGGGAGGTTGCAGGGCGGGGGCTAGAATCCAAGACTCTTCTTGCATTTGAGCTTGTTGTAAAGCCTCATTCTATTTCAACTGGAAGACAAATGTTTTAATACTGGACTTTCATAAACACCTTTCTAAATGCTGCAGAAAACAAGCTATGCACAATGGAGACCTTGGCTGTCCAAATGACAGAAGCCCAATGGATTAATAGCAGTTCTAGAAAATGCTGGAGATTTGAATTTCTCTTGACTCCCTTTTCATTGCCATCATCTTGTATGGAACCGAGGACATCAGGAATTGAGGAGTCCTAGTGTTTGGCATGAATAAAGCTTTTTTGTTTTGGGGGCACACTCCTGAATTGAAGACATTCCATTTTCCTCCCACCTTGACTTGACAGTTGGATTTCACACACAAACCAACCCTTGCTGGCCATATCTGCAAAGTGGTTCCCTGTGTACTCAGTTTGGCTTGTTAGTACTTAAACCAAAAGTGCAGGAAACCTTCCATGAAAGTGAGGTGGTGGGAAGTAATTTTCACTTTCTCTTGAACCTTCCTGGCCCCTCCTTCTCTCCACTCTACCTTGGGAACTTTGGTTATTATGTAGACTGCCAATTCCATGTTGCTGACTTCATTGGTTCATATGTGGTGTGGTGATAGAATACATGCATCTTCTTCTTCTTTGGCGATCACTCGTAGCTGAGTAAGATTGTCTTCCATAAACATGGTTTTAACAATGAGTCCATAAGTGACTGTGGAGGCCAATTCTGGATCCACACGTCCTTGCACAGTAATGGTGCTAGGGAGTTATGAAAGTACCACTCATCCCTGAATTGACTTTCCGTGTTGCCTTTCCCTCATCTTGGTTAAACTTGATTTTGTATTCATCCCCCCCCCCCCCGTGCTTGCTTGATTTAAAATGGTTTTCTTCCTCTCTCTAAATAGGAGCCACTTGTTTTTTATACATTTTATTAGTGTCATTTCTGTGCTATTTTGACTAAGTGGAAGCAACGAGACGCATGAAATGTGAATGTTTCAGCTTCCTCAGTGACAACATTGCAGATGTACACTGTATGTGTGTGTTGAGCTCTCAGAAAAACTGCAAAGATCTTGGGAACTTCTTTTAAACACGATTTTAAAGAAGCTTGAGCTGTTTTGGGTTCTCGTACGAGTTTGGTTCTCTTCACTGGGTTTTGCTCAGGATCTGTTCCTGATGATCTGTGCCCTCTTCTGTCGCTTTGCTAGTCAAGTAGTTTTATCTGGAAGTGGACATTGTCTCCAACCCTGCAGGTAGGCACTTAGTTTTGATTACTCAAATTGGTGTCTGCTGTGTGCTTGTCTTTAAACAAAGCCTACATGGCTTGTGATTCACCAAACCACGTTTCTGCACTCACCTGTAGGCTGCTAGAACAGGATCAAGGTCATGCTGGGCTGCTTTCATGCTGGTTAGGTGTGATTAAACATCAAGAAGACCTTTCTGAGGGAAAGAGCTGTTTGAGAGCATAACAGACTCCTGCAGAAGGTGGTGGACTCTCCTTCCCTGGAGGCAATCCGTCGGGGATGCTTTCGTTGAGATCCCTGCATTTCAGAGGGTTGGACTAGATGACCCTCAGAATCCCTTCCAATTCTACGATTCTATGGATTAGATCAGTGCTTTGTTCTGCCAAGAAAATACAGCAAGCCCATTTGGGGTCTAGCAACCACTGTAAACTGAAGAAGATGCTGGCAAGCCTGCAAAGTATCAGCCGATTGGAGATGATTGATAGGTTTGGTGGTGTCTCTTAGACTGCCTATAGCAGGCATGGCCAAACTCCGACCCTCCAGATGTTTTGGGACTACAATTCCGATCATCCCTGACCACTGGTCCTGTTTGCAAGGGATGGTGGGAATTGTAGTTCCAAACATCTGGAGGGCCGGAGTTTGCCTATGCCTGCTATAGAGGATGTGGCTCAGATGAGGTGATGGGCTGGTTACTTTTCTATGGTCTTTCCCCCACGTTAGACTTTGGTAGGTTTGTGACTTGGAAGCTGTAAAGCAGCTATAAAGATCTTGCACCCTAGTACTAGAAATCAATTTCATTGATTTTAAGCATTTCATATGCATTTAAAATTCTGTGGGAAGCACGTTGCAATTAACAATCTGAGCAGTGTTGATTTTATATATATATATATATATATATATATATATATATATATATATATATATATATAAAACCATATTGAGCTCCTAATCATTTCATCTTCTTGTTATTATTTTGCTTGTACCTTTTTTAATTGATTCATGCTGCTGTGATCATGATGTTGAGCTGGTCCACTGAGTCCAGCATTGTTCCTCTAACTGGCAGCAGCCCTCCAAGACCACAGCCAGCAGTCTTCCCTTTGGCTCTGTTTAACTAGCATTACCAGGAATTGAACTCAGGACTTTTGCAAGCAAAGTATATGCATCCACCAGGAGCAGGGAGTAGCATTCTTCTCCCCATCCCTGACAAACCATAATCCTGAGATTCCAAGTTTCATTTTTTAAGAAGAGCAAGTTTCTAGCATTTATAGAACCTGAGCTATGAAACAAAACATGCATTCAGTGCTCTGCTCATTTTAAAATTGGCGTTTTGTGTTACCAAAAAAGAAGAAATGGAATTGTTCTGCGCACATGTGTATTTTAATCAGGGATTAACTTCCTTGTAGAATGCTGCCCTGCATTTCAAAGGGGCTTGTGCAGGAGAACATCCCCCTACAGCAGGGGGAACATCCCCCTACAGCAGGGATTGGGCTCTTCTCATCTCAGGCCATCGATCGTACTACTCAATGGGCAGTGTAATTTCTTGCAGGCTGGGTAACATGAATTTTTATTTATTTTTGGGTTTATACCCGGAAGCTCTCCTGCCTACATGTGTCTGAATTAAATGGGAGTTATTCAGGAGTGAGACTCCCATCCTCCTTAAGCACAGGAGAGATGCCCCTGACTTGTGCCCAAAATTGGTATGTTTTGATTCCCTCTGAATTTGGCATATCTGGCCAAAAAGCTTGGCTACCTTCAGATAAGGCTCTTCACAATCATGCTTATGCTTCCAATGTTACACATCTCTCTCCCCCCCCCCCTTTTAAGTAAAAAGAGAGAAGCTCTAATAAAGTTGTTCAGTAACTGGAAACTTTGCAATATGATTGAAGATAATCTACTTTTAGTTCATTCTGTGACATGTGCAACTCTTAAGCCATACTGAACTGGGTTTTTATTTTATTTGTTAAGGTTCTCTGTCGTATGGTTTGAATTCCTGCCTTTTTTATTTTTAAAGAATTCCTTCATAGGAAGGGATGCCATGTGTGTGTGTATGTGTGGGGGTGTGCTTTCATATATATAAATATAAATATATTTATTTTTCAGCGTGCTTAAACCTGTCTACTAAAATGTAACTAAAGCAAACAAAAAAGGGCAGTGTTTGAACATTGTTGATTATTTTTTTTGCTGGGAATATTCTATATTATACTGACTTTATATATTATTATAAACCTGTGTTTGTATTGCCGATGTTTAATATTTTGAGGGTGGGATATGGGGAGATTTTAGAACCCAGAAGTCAGTTGGGAAACGAGTGTGTGTTTGTACTGATTTTCTGTCATTGTAGTTCAGGTAACTATGACCTTATTTTCTAGATGATCTCACACTTTCCTGTCTGTCTAGGCGAGTGCCAGAGGTCTGCCAAGCCGATTACATTTACTTTGTCATGAGATTAACTTAGACATACTTGCAAAAATCAGTCTGTTTCAATAAATTGGGATATTGCTGCTAAAAGTATCGGTTTCTATTTTTAAGTTTCGACACGCTTCTTACAATTTCCTGTTCTTGACCTGAGCTATTTGCAGATAGGGCAGGTGGGGTGTATGGAGACCTACTCCTATAGCAGAAACAAAAATGTGGTGTGTGTGATCAGAATGAATACTTGATTCCCCTGCAAGCCCCCAAACTGACAGATGGAGGTGTGCACATACCCTATTGTTCGCTCCATAAGGTGCACTGGACCATAAGGCGCACCTAGTTTGTAGAGGGGGAAATTGGCCTGTCCGCTTCTCCTAGAGCTTCTCAGGGCTGCTGGGGAAAGCCCAGGTCCCCCCCAGCCCCAAAGAGCAAAGAAGCCAAGGCAGCGAGCGGGATCCATCCCACTCACTGTCTTGGCTTCCTCTTTAGCCACGCACGGCTATGGCAATTCCTCCACCTCCCGCAAAAGCCCACAGGAGCCGTGCACCCTTTAAGGAGCATGTGGCTCCTGCGGGCTTTTCTACGAGGAGGGAGAAGGGATTGACTGGCCTCGTCAGTCCCTTCTCCCTCCTGGGGAAAAGCCCGCAAGAGCCGTGCAGAGCTTGTGTGCGGCTCTTCGGGGCTTTTCCTGCCTGCCTTCCCCCTGAATTCGCTCCATAAGACGCACACACATTTCCCCTTACTTTTTAGGAGGGAAAAAGTGCATCTTATAGAGCGAAAAATACGGTACATTCCCCCCCCCTACTGTCAACAGGAAGAAGCTTGCAGCCATGATCCCTTGACCACCTGGTTCTTGAGCTCATGGTGACCAACCAAAAAAAGGGGATCTTGGTGTCATAATGGGTATCTTAGTGAACATGTTGCAGCAGCTGTGAAAAATGTGAATTCCATCTTACAAGTCATTTGGAAAAGGGGTGAAAATACAACCTGCAGTATCAGCTTTGTCGTATGCCATGTAGATTTGTGGAAAATGGGAAAACTGCTGTGCGATTTAGCAGTCTCTAGCACATTTGATACGCACACCAAAATATGGATCTGGAGCTAGATCATGTTCAAAGGGATCCTAAGTGATTTAATAAATACACCCAATACCTTGAAGTCTCTTTAAGTGTTAGAACCCCCCCCCCCCTTTTCTACCCTGGCTGCTGGGGAGAATTTGGTTTGAAAACTCACATGCAGCACTGAAAACATGGGTGTAACAGCGCTATTCCCTGCCCAGTGCTGAATGTCCACAACCCCGTCTTGGCATGTTTCAGCACTGAGAGCCCATGAAGTTGCTTCCCATAGTTTCTCTCCCTGCACAAAGAATCAAACATGGCTGTGAAATATATTCAATACATACAGGGTGTGAGGGAGAGACCCACTGTGGGATATTTTAGTGTATTTTGCTATGTAAGCTGTGGTGGTGGTGTGAAAAGAACTTGCACAAAAAGCAGCCTGATTATGAAGGATTTGTAAAGCATTTTTCCCCACTTCCTTAGGAGCAAGTCAAAAATATTTTAAGAGTAAGGCATTTACCTGATTTTTAAAAATATGACCCCACCACCACCCTAGGTGTAAAGGATACACGACTCTTTCTACTAGCCTTATTTTAGAAGGCTGAACCTAATTTCAGAAGGCTTGACTGCACCAAGGTTTCAGTAAGGTAGTGCGATGTAGGCCTGTTGTTTAGTTGTGTCCGACGCTTCGTGACCCCCTGGACCAGAGCACGCCAGGCACTCCTGTCTTCCACTGCCTCCCAGTTTGGTCAAACTCATGCTGGTAGCTTCGAGAACACTGTCCCACCATCTCGTCCTCTGTTGTCCCCTTCTCCTTGTGCCCTCCATCTTTCCCAACATCAGGGTCTTTTCCAGGGAGTCTTCTCATGAGGTGGCCAAAGTATTGGAGCCTCAGCTTCACGGGCCTAGGTATCCTATACTACTGGAATAGATGCCCCCCCCCCCTTACACAAACCAAACCTAAATATAGAAAAGTGTCAGGGAGAAAGCTAGAACACTTGTTCCTGATGTGCTAGCTTTCTATGTGCAGGGAGCACTGTTGACCCAGAGGAGCAGCCCATCATTCCCATACTCTTAAAACAGTTCTAGTACATGTTTACGTCAGTGAGAAGTGCACTAATCCACTGTCAATTGCCAGCTCCTCGACTGTATGCACAAAGCCCTTCTATCTGCTTCCAGATGCACATCTAACCCTTTGCTGCTAGGGGGAGACAGAAGTTCAGCAGAACTTCCTTCTGCAACGTGTGCCGATTGTGCAAGGTAAGCAAACGTTGGCCCTGCTTGCGCTGTTGTTTTTTGCTTCTGCAAAACCGCAGGAGGGGTGAAGCAGATTTGAGGCAAGCCTGAGTACTGGCAGTACCATACACAGCTCATCTCTCCCAGTTGGCCCTTGTTGAGTGAGGCATGGGCAACACCAGCCTTCGCTAACTTGGCACACAGATGTGCCGACTGGGGCAAATGGGTACTGTAATCCAAAATGGCTGGAGGGGCAACAGGTTGGCAAAGGCTGGTTTTGACCTAGGAAAAGCCTTAAAGCAGCTCAGGACTGCAATACCTCAAGGACAACCTCTCTGCATACAAACCAACCTGTGATCAGCGAGGGCCTTGTGTGTGTGTGTGTGTGTGTGTGTGTGTGTGTGTGTCCCCTTCACAAGAGGTCCAAAGGGTGGCAACACAAAAACGGGCCTTTTCTGTGGTGGCTGCCCATTTATGGAATGCTCTCCCCAAGGGAAGTTCGCCAGGCACCTTTGTTACATATCTTGAGGCTCCTGGCAAAATCATTCTCCTCCTCCCAGGCCTTTGCCTAGTTAAACGATCCATGGCCTTTTAAAACTATGCATGGGGGCATATGTGTTATTGTTTGTTACTATGCTACATATTGTTATGAAGGGACGTGGGTGGCGCTGTGGTCTAAACCACTGAGCCTCTTAGGTTTGCCGATCAGAAGGTTGGCAGTTTGAATTCCCACAACGGGGTGAGCTCCCATTGCTCTGTCCCAGCTCCTGCCAACCCTGCAGTTCAAATGCACACCAGCGCAAGTAGATAAACAGGTACCACTGTGGCAGGAAGGTAAATGACGTTTCCATGAGCTCTGGTCTCCATCAGTGTTCTGTTGTGTGAGAAGTGGCTTAGTCCTGCTGGCCACATGACCCAGAAAGCTGTCTGTGGACAAATGCCGGCTCCCTCAGCCTGAAAGCAAGATGAGCACTGCAACCCCATAGTCACCTGTGATTGGACTTAACCGTCCAGGGGTCCTTTACCTTTTTATATTATTATATTGTGAACCGCCCTGTGGTCTTTGGATGGAGGGTGGTACAGAAGTTTAATAAATAATAGCAACTTCATGTTGAAATTAACTGAATTGGGATGTCTAGCCTATTTCCACCTGGGAACGGCCTCGGTCCAGTATACCTGAAGGAGCGTCTCCACCCCCACCGTTCTGCCCGGACGTTGAGGTCCAGCTCCGAGGGCCTTCTGGCGGTTCCGACTGTGAGAAGCCAAGTTACAGGGAACCAGGCAGAGGGCCTTCTCGGTCGTGGCACCCGCCCTGTGGAACACCCTCCCATCAGATGTCAAAGAGATAAACAACTACCTGACATTTAGAAGACATCTGAAGGCAGCCCTCTTTAGGGAAGTTTTTAATGTGTGACATTTTAATATATTTTTAATCTTTGTTGGAAGCCGCCCAGAGTGGCTGGGGAACAAATAATAAATTATTATTAATGGGACTAAACAAAGCAGACCTAATAGCTCTGCACTCTTAGGAGGGCAGCACCCCTTACAGACTCAACCTGGAGGCTGACTCCATTCTTTTTCCATTAGATATCTACTGATCTCTCCTCAATGCTGCTGCTAGGATGATGCAGAAGTTGCTGGGTCCGAGCAAACACTTTTGAAAGTGATCTACATCCAAGAGCCCCACCTCCCATAAAAGCCACCCGTTGTCTCCCACTTCAAAAGGGCCAGTGTGGTTTAGTGGTTGGACTGCTAGAATAGGGCCTGGGGTTCAAATCCCCACTTGGCCATGGAGCTCTTGGGCCAATTGCTGCCTCTCAGCTTAACGTACCTCGCAGATTTGTTTTGGGGATTAAACAAAGGAGGACAGAAAACCACGGACATCACCTTGAGCTCTCTGGAGAAAAAGGCAGGCTATAAATGCAATAAATAACACCAAAACCCAGAAAGACCAAGACACAAGCATATTCTTGAAAAACAACAACTTTTTTCCCCTCTGAATATCTGATAAAAGTCTCAATTTGATTGGCACGCTTCCTCTGATACCAAAGGTCACCTGAGCACAGCACAGCACACACATACAGACAGACACGCAAACACACAGTCAGTACAAAAAGCGCCACCTCCACACTTCGAACATCCTGAAAGAAAAGGTTCCTTAAAGGGGGGGGGCGGGCAGGGAAAGAAGAGAACTGTTTGTCGCATTCTGGGCTGTGTAAATATCCTTCCAACCGTAGCAAAACAAAAATCCTAGTTTCGTTTCTTCCTCTTCTCTTGGCTTGTTTTTTAAAAAGCTTTTCAAAATACATTTCTTGCTGTGGCAGCACTTAGGAATGTTTTAGCTTGCTATTTTTATACACACACAAAAAGAAGTGTTTGTGTTTTGCTCATAGCGCCATAGCTCTCCTAGCTGATTTGTGTGTCACAGGTGGGAGATCATTGATCTAGAAAAGGATCTGTCTGCCTGTGGCCCAAAAAAAAACAAACCAGTCATCAAAACATGGCGAAGATACATTCAATGTCAAAACTACACGCTCTCCATAACTGCAGATGCCCCAGCTACAAAAAGGAAGTGCCAATTTAATCTTGCAACCTCCAAGGAGGTTTTGGGATATTGTGGCAAAATCAGTTCCTCACCGTCCGGCCATTCTCTGAAAAGCAGAATAGAGCAATAACGCTTAACACCCACAAACGGCTTCTGAAGCCGGCTGCCTCTGATCTGAGATTATGATCAAGTTGACACACTGTCCAATCCTCATTTACAGACAGTCTAGCCCTGCCAGGGATGATTCCCAGAACCAACAGGCATGTTCCACATTCCACTGATGCAAGGCCCAGCCGGCAATTTGACCCAATTTTGTTGCACCTGCCAACAGTGAGCTGTCCCACTTTTTAATGTGTTGTTTTGCTTTGCTAGATTGATATTTAAAGCAATGTAGAGAACAGACAAGGCCATAAATATGAATCAAGTTAAAAGCGTCTTTATGCTGGGGAATTTTTACATGCATTCTCTGCTGCTTGCAGTTGCTAATGGCAAAGAAACTGTTCAGGCAGGTTGTGGAATGGCAACCTTTCCTCAAAGAAGCCAAAGTCCCTCACAAAAAGGAGGGTAGGGGAACATCCCAGGCACTGCAAGCTCTGTGTTGACCTCCATTTGGAGGCCATTAAAATGGCATTTATAGAATCATAAAAGTCCTGGATGGATGCTAGACTTAGCCTACACAAGCAGCAGCCGCAGCTTGTAGAAACCGGAGTTGAAAGCACCCCTTCGTAAAACAACTCCCTGGAAGTGGAAATTCAGCACATTGAGAAGGGATCTCACGCAGCCCTGCTCTATGCTGTGCTAGCTTTTTACCTGCAGGGAGTTTTTAACAGATAGGATGCCAGTCAAAAACCTGGTATTTCCCCCAACCTACTCCCCCAAGACCCTTTTATTCTGTTTTATCTGACCGCCCTTAAACATTGCATGTTTGAGGATTTAGTTAATGGCTATAATCCCGCTCAAACATTAAAATGTCCCAAAAGGTATGCACAGGGCAGAACCTAATTCTGGGAATTCAAGTGAGGAAACAGGTATTTACGGAGCTTCACCAACTGTATCTGGCATTGTCAAGATCCAACAAATATTGGCCACTTACTGCAAAAAAAAAAATGGGGCTTGAGATTTGTGCAAACTCTCTTGAAAGTGATCTAATACATGGCAACAAGCCCGACTTGGGAATATGATAGTTGGTCACATCACTAGATCCAACAAATATTGGCCACTTACTGCAAAAAAAAAAAATGGGGCTTGAGATTTGTGCAAACTCTCTTGAAAGTGATCTAATACATGGCAACAAGCCCGACTTGGGAATATGATAGTTGGTCACATCACTGCCAAGAACCAGAGATTATTCTCCCAGCGTGTCTGACTGCCTTTTCCAACTGCCTGCAGCCCAGGGGGTGTATACAAAGTAGAACTAAGGAACTTGTTCCATCAGCACACAGATTTCAACTAGTGCAATAGATTCCCCCCACCCAATGCTCTCTCCTAAATATGCTCTGGGTTCCCACCACCACCAACCACCCAGAGAAAATTTAGGATCGTGTGCCGGGAGGGGCGTAGAGAAGGGCACTCTAGTGCACAAGTTTAAATCTTTGCACAGATGCAACGTTAGCTGGAGATCACCGCTGGGCACTGCAAATTTTACTTAAGAAAAGGGCAACTACTGATCTCTCCCACCCCACTTTTTTTTATTTGCACGAGTTTTTCTATCTCTTTTTTTAAGGCTTACGGTGATTTAGAAGCAATGGCATTTTAGCACAGGGCTAAAATGCCACCGATAAATATTTAAGGTAAGATTTCAAACTGTGAACATCCCAGCTGAAGTGCAAACAGCCACTGGGTGCTCAAAGCGTCTCGGCTGTGTTTTGCTTCTGCTGAAATTTCTGAGGACAAAAAGCCCTCCCTCCAGGGGTGTTGTTAAGACGGGGTGGCCCAGGAGGCCCAAGCCTTTTGCATCTGACCACGGGACTCCTATCTATCCCCCAATCTGAAAGTCAACATGTCTGTGCTCCTATACATATTAACTATCCTATGCAAATTTCATGCAACTGTGTCAGGGCTTGTCTACACTTGAGCTTCTCCAATGCCTAGGAAGCACGGTTCTGAGCCGTTTCCACCACTGTCCTGCTCCTTTTCCTGGGAAAAACACAAACAACAGGAAACTGCAGAAAACCCAATTGCAGTTTGCTCAATTGAACACTAGAGAGCGGTTTTCAGGGGGAGGGGAGAAACCGGGGGAGAGGAAGTGCAGATAAGCCCTCATCTCAGTTGGTTTCTTGCGGCAGGAACAACTGCAAGGAAACCACCGATTTAACCCAGTACCATAAGACACTAGCCTCTTAGGCTGTCAATACTCTTTTAATATTTTCTTTTGCCGTTTGAAGTTAAAGCAGAGGCTTGCTGGTTTAAATAAGTGGGGCGGGGAGGAAGAAAATGGAGTAAGGTTGCCAACTTAAAAAAAAAGAAATCTTCCCTTTACTTCTGTGCCTGACGCGGCTGCTTGATCTTCAGGTAGCAAGTATTCCCTCCAGGCTGGGAAAAGCTTCACCTACTGAGGATCAAATAAATGCTTGCAAGGGGCAGTCTCGTCTACTTCTCCCCTTGGCAGCCAACAGATTTAAAGCACATTCTGGCTTCAATCCAGTTTTGGTTTGCATTTTAAATGTCAGGAAATACGCAGGCCAGGCCAGAGGAAAGATGCCCCTCTCAGAGGAAGGCAGATCTGAATCCTCAAAAGCCCCGATTCTACCGGAAAGATTCAAATTCCGCAGCCCACTTTGCAGCTTCTGAGACCTAGAGGGCATGGCGTATACACCAGATCCTTTGTGTCACTTCCTTGCCTTTGGCAACGTTCTAGGCAGCCTTTCTCAACGTTAGGTTCCCCTACGCTACATTGCTGGACTACAACTCCCATCATTCCTACCTAGCAGGATCAAAGGGCAGGGATGATGGGGCGTTCCAGTCCAACATTCTGGAGACCCAACATTGAAAAAGCTTGCTCTAGGGCAGGCTTCCTCAATCTTGGCCCTCCAGATGTTTTGAGACTACAACTCCCATCATCCCTGACCACCGGTCCTGCTAGCTAGGGATCATGGGAGTTGTAGGCCAAAAACATCTGGAGGGCCGAGTTTGAAGAAGCCTGCTCTAGGGCAAGTGTCATTGGGACCGAAGTACCACTTGACCTCCAGCTATTTAGCAGAGAAGGGTGGGGGCTCATCCCTTGACATCCCTTATAGTGGCCTGCTACTGCAGGCAGTGGAAGTTGCTGCTGTTCCACGTTAGAAAATTCCCTGGATATACAAAACAAGCGAGTGAGGAAGATTCTAACTTCGCCTTTACTCTGCCATGCCTTTAAAACTTCCATTGTGCATGGATATTGTCCAGGAACATCTGTTCCTCTCTTGAACATCTATGGTTGGTCTCATGTTCTAACCATGTTTACTCAGAGGCAAGTCCCATCCACTTCAGCTGGGTTCACACGCAAGTCTCAGACCCTCGGAGCGCAATCCTGCCCACGCTTACTCAGAAGTAAGTCTACATTCAATGGAGAGCTGCCGCTCTAATGTCTCCAAGGTGGGGGCACCCGAGATTTCACACAATAAAATAATCTGAACTTTTTAACAGATTCCAAAGCTGCTTTTATATATATTTATATATAAAATAAAGCTTCCTGAACACACACACACACGTACACACAAACACACACACACAGTTGCTTGCCATGCAGCACAATCTGACTGCTTACTCAGAAGCAAGTCCCTCAAGAGGGCGTCCTGCTACATAAGCACACAAAGGACTGCAGCCTTCGTCTAGAAAAGGCCACTTTGAATAGGGGTGATGGGGAAAGGGCTGATTATCTTCCAACAGTTAACAACAATTGTGGCCGACTTGGGAGGACTTTGTCCGTTCCACTGCAGGCAAGAGACTGCACAGCAAAGCTTTTTTAAAAAATGGGGGGGGGGGGGGAGAGAGAAGAACTACCTCTCTCACTAGCCAGTGCAGTTTTGCTTAAAGTGAGAGGGAGAGAGAAAGAAAGTTGCAGGTTGGGGAGTGAGGTTCATTCCCTCTACAAAAATAGAAGCCAGACTTTTGGAAAGTTAACAGGATAACCTCCCCAACCACCTAACCTTCACCTTGTGTATTTGCAGGCCTTAAAAATTCAAACTTTGCTACCATTTGATTTCTTAAAGAACATCATACCCCCCAAAAACCCTCAAATCCTTGTGCAGTTTGGTGTAGTGCAAAGAGTGGCGATCGAATGAGGCATTTCCCGGCAGTCTGGTTCCCAAAGCTGATCGTCCTCATTTTCAAAGCATGAGGATAACAGGCGCAGGCACCTTGGAAATGTGCAACACATGTGCAAATGCCGCTGAAATAAGGCAGCGGCGCAAGAATGGAGACGCACTCCTGCCGCCGCTTGTCGTTTCAGCGCGGTTCCCTCTGGGTACATTTTGGCTAAAAGCAGATTTTATCTGAGGACCATGGATTCCCATTAATAGCTACCCAACTTTACAAGGTCTGTCTTTCAGACAAGTAGCTATTTTAGCTACAAGAAATATCTCGGGTTGAAGTGTGGCACGAAAATAGTAATAATTAAAAAAAACGAAGGGCAAAACATTTAAAACCTTAACGGGATTAGTTTGGTTATAAAGACCTGGCTCCTAAAACAAAAAAAAGGGAAAAAATTCTAACAGCCTAGCTAAATATTTATGGAGGTGGATGGAATTTGGGTAAGGATATCAACATGTTTTACAGGTGCGATACTTGAGAAAAAATAAAAATCAATGTTCACTATCCCAAATTTTAAAAAAGGTTTAGGAAACAGCTGCAATGCGGATTTCCACTGCACAGGAGCGACCCCTCCCCACCCAAATGAAAGGGAGACCCAAGAAACTGCTTGAGGTGGGGGGGCTGGGGAGGTTGCGTAGAGTTCTCTGGAAAAGTAATGCCTTTGCGCTGTGTGTCCAGTGACAAAGGTGAATTGGACTAATTCCATTTAAAGCACATCATTCTGGCATCTGGTGCATTTAAGTACAAGCAAGCTCATCACTGCTTGGTTCAGACCCCACCCCAAGAACAGCTACAAAATGGCAATTACTCCCCCCAAAAATAAGCCGCAGCAGTTCAGAAGGTGGAAGGGAGATGGAAAAACAGACCAAAATGAAACCTCAATGTTCGACATTTGGCAAGTTTCCTCCAAATACGAAACTCAGAAAATCCTGATTCCAAAATTCAAATTCGGGCCAGAATTGTCGGGTGGGAGGGAGTTGCGAGTCTCGTCACTGAAATTTCAACTTTGCCACCCACAACCGGCACCCAAGTCAAAACCTGCCGCAGATCCATTTCCTGATTTCCTGCCGGCAAACACAAAATTCGAGAGAGTCTGGGATTGCACGTAAGGAAGTTGAAGTGTTCCTTTGTGTGGTCAGAGTAACTTGTAATGCAAATTCATTCCGGCTCTTGTGGGGGGGGGGGGGAAGCAGGCTGCCTTTTCCCGTGCATAGCTTATTTCTTGCAAGAGACCAAGGTATTCAAATCCACCATGGGACCATTCTTAAGCCAGGTTGCAAAAGTCCGGACGTTTCTTATAATACAGCCTTCTTCTCCGTGTCTTGGAGGGTGGAGGTGGAAGAGAGAAGGCAGGTAGTGAATGAAGACGAGGAGATAAAATTTCTCAGGCTCCAAGGACACCCTACAGATTCACACCCACCCACACCCACACACCCCTGGGCAACTGCATCCGAGTCCTAGATTAGACTTCCTACCTTCAAAACCTATACAAAAACAGACAAAAACACCTTTCTGTTTCTGAAAGTTGTGTTGCAACCAATATGTGAAAACAGCTGAAGGTGCTGGAGACGGGGGCATTTTCCTTTCTGTCGAATGCCTGACTCACCAAAGCAAAATAATGAAACAGAAAATGCACAAGGAAAAGAGGAGGACAGCCCAGGTGCAAAAGTCTGTGTTCTCCGTTAGCCATGGGATAAAAACTTGTTCTCCTTTCCGCTGAGGGCAGGAAGAGCTACCATTGGCTCGGCCGGCCTCGAATTGGCTCTTTGGGTTGGGCAGCCTTCTCACGGGGAACTGCTGGCTGCCCCCCCCCCCCGCCTCAGACCCTAGAGAGCAGGGGTGGGGGACTCTCTCCAAGGACTGCTGGACTCCAACTCCCATCAGCCCCAGCCAGGGATGCTGGGAGCTGCAGCTGAGCATCTTCTGGGAGGCTACAGGCTCCCCACCCCGGACCTTAGGCTACAAAGGGGAGGAGGCAAGGATACGGGGAGAAGGGAAAGAAATAGCTTATTTCAAACAGAAACACCCCCCCCCAAACAGAAAAAAAGGCTCGATCTTCACATGTGCGGATGTGGAAAAAGCTGCCATTTGGCCAAGAAAGATTGGTGGCAGGTATTTTTTTTACAAAAAGGTTAGGGGGGAAAAAGCACCAGAGTGTTCCTATTGTGGGGGTCGAGAGGGCCTGCCTGGGCCGTGCACAGCTTGGGAAAGGCAGGGGCTCCTTCCTTGCTACACTGCCACCGTCCGCAGCAGGCTCTCCTTTTTTCCTCAGCCAAGGCACAGATGTGAGTCCCCACCTTGGGTGGGGGCAGGGGGACGGGGAGAGGGAGGTGCTGCCAGGAAGGGGGGCGGACGGCCAGGGAGGTCAGGCTGGAAGGCACAGAAGTGCAAATCGCGCGACGAGGAGGGGGAAGAGCCCAGGCGGGCGGGCGGGCGGCCTCCCCGGAGCTGACCCGCAGGGGGACTCGGCTCAGTCGACAAACCGCTGGCAGGCCTTCTTCCAGCGACAGGCCGTGCACCACATGTTGCGGTTCTCCATTCCGTACACCTTGCGGCACTTCTTGGCCTCGCCGCGAGGCTTCCTGCAAAGAGGCAGAGCAGAAAAGGCCGTTGAGGGAGAGGGAGAGAGGAGGAGCTCCCTGTGTGGACAGTTCGATACAATACGATAATCTTTATTGTCATTGTCCCACACAGAACAACAAAATTGAAAAAATTGACATCAGACATTCAAACCCAACAAGCCTGCTATCCCAGCCTGGTTAGCCCCTTAAAAAATCTGATACACCCATAATTAAATACAATATACTCCAGCGCTGTGAGTTAAACCACAGAGCCTAGGACTTGCCGATCAGAAGGTCATCAGTTCGAATCCCCGCGATGGGGTGAGCTCCATTGCTCGGTCCCTGCTCCTGCCAACCTAGCAGTTCGAAAGCACGTCAAAGTGCAAGTAGATAAATAGGTACCACTCCAGTGGGAAGGTAAACGGCGTTTCCGTGCGCTGCTCTGGTTCGCCAGAAGCGGCTTAGTCATGCTGGCCACATGACTCGGAAGCTGTACGCCGGCTCCCTCGGCCAATAAAGCAAGATGAGCGCTGCAACCCCAGAGTCAGCCACAACTGGACCTAATTGTCAGGGGTCCCTTTACCTTTACCAACTTAGAGACTACCTTACACTGCGTTTAAAACCAAAATCACATTTGGATAGAAACTGTTTCTCAGGTGGCTAGTCCTAGTTTTTATAACCCTGTAGCTTCTTCCAGAAGGCAGAAGCTGAAAGAGATCATTTCCGGGGTGCGCACTATCCTGCGCTATCTCTGCAGCTTTCTTATGGCACCTAGAAGCATAGATTTGATCCAAGGTGGGAAGAGTGCACCCAATTATTCTCTCTGCAGTCTTTACAACCCAGGACAGCATTGCTTTTTCCCTGACTGTGCAGCTCCCAAACTACACACACAGACCATAAGTTAGGTCGGACGGCCGCCAGTTCAGAGCACAGGAAGAAGGAGAGGTCGAGCCTTGGCAAAACGCCCACTTCTCTAAGCTAGGAGATCCCAGGGTCGACCCCAGGCAACTTCAGCTTAGAGGAAGGATCAATTAGCAAGTGATGCAGGAAGGCCACACTCCAATATATATTATTATTATTATTATTATTATTATTTCTACCCCATCCATCTGACTGGGTTCCCCCAGCCACTCTGGGCAGCTTTCAACAGAACATTGAAAAAAGAATAAAACTTCAAACATTAAAAACTTCCCTAAACAGGTCTGCCTTCAGATGTCTTCTAAAAGTCAGATAGCTGCTTATTTCCTTGACATCTGATGGAAGGGCGTTCCACAGGGCGAGTGCCACCACCGAGAAGGCCCTCTGCCTGTTTCCCTGTAACCTCGCTTCTCGCAGGGAGGGAACCGCCAGAAGGCCCTCAGAGCTGGACCTCAGAGTCCGGACAGAACAATGGGGGTGGAGATGCTCCTTCAGGTATACAGGGCTGAGGCTGTTGGAGCTAGATGGACAGATTGGCTGGCCTGTGCATACCCAACCCCTCTCCATCCCAGGGCAAGCAGGGAGAGACAGGTGGTGGGACATAACAGAGAAGAGAATGTGCTTCTGTTTGGCCAAGGTGAGATGTAATCCTTATACATACAAGACGAATGCCTCGCAAGACGGATAACTCGCTAGACGAAAGAGTTTTCTGTTTTGGAGGTGCTTCGCAAAACGAATCTCCTATAGGCTTGCTTCGCAAGATGACAATGTCTTGCAAGTTCCTGCTGGGTTCCCCCCCCCCCTTTTTCTAAGCCGCTAAACCGCTTATCAGCTGATCCGATCAGCAGATAAGCCGCTAAAAGCAGCTAAAAGCCGCTAATAGCGCTAATCCTTCAATGGGCTTGCTTCGCAAGACGAAAACAACCACTAGACGAAGAGAATCACAGAACGGATTCTTTTCGTCTTGCGAGGCACCACTGTAGATCTATCTATCCAAAACCGAAAAGCATTCAAGGCTGCTTCTACAAGGGACATCTACAGTGGAAGAGACTGGCTTTGTTCACTTTTTAAATTTTATTTTACAGGACATCTGCAAGCAAAGCATGCCCCTCTCCTGTTTTGCCTTCTGGTTTTCTCCAGAACGCAGAAAATCAGACCTTTCCCCCACCAGCGACTCTCTCTAGTTTAAAAAAACACACAATGGAACAGCTGAGCACTTTCGCCAGCTGAAGATGGCAAGTGGCCTGTTTCCTCTCTCTAGGAATCGGACCTCCATCACTTTAACCCTTCACTTTCCAAACAGTGCTGCTTTTATTGCAAGTTTCTTTTCACACACACACCCAAACTGCATCACGGGGTGCATGGTCACAAGCGCAGGATGGAGTGAGAGGGGGGTTGGCGTGGGTGGGTGTCCAGAAGGATTTAACCCTTTCCTCCCACCCCATAGCCCCGATGAAGACCCCACCATCACCACCACATTTGGGGATAGGAAAAAGTGGACTGCCTACAGGAGCTTATGTGGGTCCTCCAAGCCTGGAAGGAAAGTTGCTATTTCACAGGCAGCTTAAAGCAGTTCAGTTGGGTATAGCTCAACTTTCTCCCTCTGGAAGCACCTCAAGTGTCAAATGGTGCTCATTCTACTCCAGAGGCACACCTGCAAGTTTCAATGTACAGTATGCGAGAAACAGCTCCTTTTCCCTCACCCCCACCCTAGATTTTAAAATGAGCTTCTTGAGGCACAGGCAGAACCTGAACAGACGAGTGTGAAAACCAAAACCTTTTAAGAGGCTAAGGGGGAGAGATGCAAATTTCCGTTCTATTTTCAAAACAGAGACACCAAATTGTGGATGGAGGCGTAAGCAAGAGCACCAGCTGGCCAACTCACCTTGTGCCCGTGGCAGGCTTTGGCATGGAAGAGGGCACTGATGGGTGCCCCTTGGCAGCGGGCACAGGAGGGACCTGTGGGCGCTTTTCTCCTATGTCAGCAGGCCGGATAGGGGTTAGGCAGCCCTGGGTGGGGAAAGAGGAAAAAATATTACTTTCGTGCATCGTGCCCTAACTGTGCAGCAATCGGAGCAGCAGCGATACAACTCTGGGCCCTGGGGGGGGGGGGGGCGACAGCAGCAGCAGGGGAGACAGCTATCAAAGGCTGCTAGTCCTGATAGCTATGCTCTGCCTCCACAGTCAGAGACAGCAATGCTTCCGAATACAAGTTGCCGGAAACCACCGGAGAGGGCTTGTGTTCGTATCCTGCTTGCAGCTTTCCCACAGGCCTGTGGTCGGCCACAGATTAGAAGAGGATGACAGATTAGATGGGCCATTGGCTTCATCCTGCAGCGCTCGTCTTATGTTCAGAGACCAACATGGGACAGCTGCATCTTCTGTTGCCAAAGACATACCCACCCACCCACCGAGAGGCATCTTAATTAGAGGCAATGATAATAATAATAGTAATAATTTATTGTTTACGGCGACTTCCGGGTTAGCGCCATCGGCAATGGCGGAGTTCCTCTGACCGAGAGGAACCCACTCCGTGAAAATCGGGTCTTGCCGCCGCGGCGAAGGCAGAGACCCTTTAAAAATCCCAGGCAGAGGAAGCCTGGGAACGTGGGATTCGGCTGACACCAGGAGCGCCTCCCCTACTCGCAGGGAAACCCTTTTTTGGGGATCTGAAGCGACGCGGGGTGAGTGGCGCAGTGTTTTGAATCAACCGCTACTTTTACGGAGTGAAGCCGCACAGCCGTTGCCGGAGAGCGCTGACTTTTTCCTGTGGACAATTGGACTCTAAACAAGTACCCGTGAGTAGAACGGAAAATTGGATTAAGAAACATTTTAATTTGGCACTGAAGCGGGAAGGTTCTAAACAGGAAGTCCGCCTCCCATTTTTGTAAATAGATTGAAGCAAAAATTTTGCAAGCTAAAGTCTGGAAAGTCGTATATAAAGGTTTAAATTTCCTTCAGTTATTACCACCAAAACCCCTCTTGGAAGCAGGAGAAAAGGGGGGGAATTTTTGACTGTTCAAGCCTGCAGGAGAGAGTAAAGAAAGATAAATCTCCACCGTCTCAAACCTGGGAACGGGGTGTCAGAGACAGAAATTTATGGGGAAGTTCATTGACTGTGAATGGAACGTCTTTTGACAGATAGTTAAAAAAGAGAAACAAATTGATTCCAATGTTGCCTTTTGCATTCAAAAGAAACAAAATATTTGAAAAATGAAAGTAATTTTCTTTTGTTGGTCCTGCTTTCAAAAGATGGATACAAATAGAAATTGCCTCCTCTAGAGGGAGCTTGTTAAATTGTTGCTGGAGTCGATCTGGGGATTTCACAGCTGTGAAGATTAGGATCGTGAGACTAGACTCTGACCTTGAATAAAAATGTGTTTAGAAGAAGTTTTGGTGCTTGCTTTTTGCAAGACAAGCGCTTTGCTGGAGCAGATGCATGAGAAGATGGATTTGATGACTGTTGCAGTTAAAAACTTTGGACAAACGGAGAATACCTATATAGAAACCATTCAGGAACCAACCCAGGAACCTGTTTTGACAGGGCAAGTGCAAGTGCAGAAGATAATGGAGGAGGTTGCTGTTGAACCTCAAGTAATACAAATGGAGAGACTCGAGGCCTTGCAGGAGCATAAGCCGCTGTTCTTGAAATTTGAATCTGGAGTGGACCGGGGGGGTCTGGAGTTGTGAGGGCTCTTAATTTTGGAAGGACTTTGAAACATGCTTTTAAATACTTTCTGGATTACAGTGTTGACTGTGGGGAATGGGACTGTGGGGAATGGGCTGATCTGCTGAGGGGAGATGGAGATATTTTTGGATTGGAGTCCTCCCGAGACCTACCCCCCAATGAGAAAGGAAAGAAATTAAGAAAAAGATCAACAAAAGACAAAGTAAAGTGCAGGTATAAACAAGAAGAAGATCTGCAGAAGGGACATGGAAAAGACTTAAGAGCCTCGGACATAAGATCACCAGGTTGACGGACTAGATGGAATGGACAAGAAGGACTGACAAAACCCGAGACCAGGAAGAAGAGACGTTGGATGAAGACTGGAAGAAACTTTTTAAAAATTTATTTTGAGAATTAGTGTAAAATTAACGAGTATTAGGGAAAATGTTGGAATGAAACTATTTGGCTTTAGTAGAAATGATATAAGGAGTCATGTACAAATAAGTATTAAGTTTTAAGGTTTAAGGTTTTTTTATGGTAAGATAAGGTTAAATAAATTAAGGTAAATTGAATGACAGAATATAGTGAAAGATGGAAAGGTTTTGCTGAGTTAATTAATAGGTTAGATCGTTAAGATAAATTAAATAACAAAAATTGAGAAAGATGGAAAGAATTTGCTGAAACAATTAATTAAATTAGAATACAAAAAGGGAGGTGTGAGGAGGTCGATGAAACAAGCAAATATAAAGATATGGAACATTGGATGTGTGTTTTAATGTTATTGTTTTTTTGCTGTATTGTTGTATTGTTTTTTGTTGTTTTCTTTTCTTCTTTTTTCTGTAATTCTTAAACTTCTAATAAATATCATTTAAAAATAATAATAATAATTTATTATTTATACCCCGCCCATCTGGCTGGGTTTCCCCAGCCACTCTGGGCGGCTTCCAACAAAATATTAAAATACAGTAATGTATCAAACATGAAAAGCTTCCCTAAACAGGGCTGCCTTCAGATGTCTTCTAAAAGTCTTTGACATCTGGTGGGAGGACGTTCCACAGGGCGGGTGCCACTACCAAGAAGGCCCTCTGCCTGGTTCCCTGTAACTTGGCTTCTCGCAGTGAGGGAACTGCCAGAAGGCCCTCGGAGCTGGACCTCAGTGTCCAGGCAGAATGATGGGGGTGGAGACGCTCCTTCAGGTCTACAGGACCGAGGCTGTTTAGGGCTTTCAAGGTCAGTATCAACACTTTGAATTGTGCTCAGAAACGTAGTAGGAGCCAATGTAGGTCTTCCAAGACTGGTGTTATGTGGTCCCAGCAGCCAATCCCAGTCACCAGTCTAGCTTCTGCATTCTGGATTAGTTGTAGTTTCCGGGTCACCTTCAAAGGTAGCCCCACGTAGAGCGCATTGCAGTAGTCCAAGCGGGAGATAACCAGAGCATGCAACACTCTGGCGAGACAGTCCGTGGGCAGGGAGGGTCTCAGCCTGCGTACCAGATGGAGCTGGTGAACAGCTGCCCTGGACACAGAATTGACCTGCACTTCCATGGACAGCTGTGAGTTTAAAATGACTCCCAGGCTGCGCACCTGGTCCTTCAGGGGCACAGTTACCCCATTCAGGACCAGGGAGTCCTCCACACCTGCCCGCCTCCTGTCCCCAAAAAACAGTACTTCTGTCTTGTCAGGATTCAACCTCAATCAATGATGGGCAGTGACTACACCAATGGATCTCTATAGCCAGCAGCCGCATTTATTTATTTATTTAAAATACCTGTAGGGTTGGAAGGGCACACGAGGGTCATCTAGTCCAACCCCCATGCCGTGCAGGAATCTCAGCTAAAGCATCCAGGACAGGTAGCCACCCCTTTATATTTATTACCTTCATATACCACCTGTTCTTCTAAGGAGTTCAAAGTACACGGTTCCCCCCCCCCCCGCCCATCGCAACGACGACCCTAAGAGGTAGGTTAGGCTGAGAGATGATGGCTGGCCCAAGCTAACAACGGCCAGCGAGAGCTTCACGGCTGAGCAGGGGATTCGAACCCTGATCTCCCAGGTCATCATAGTACAACACTCTAACCGCTACACAACACTGGCAGAGGGGAGGGGAGGAGGCGAGCGTCGCCCTCTGGGTTACTTACCGGGGGGCTTTTAAAAAGGACAGGGGGCAGAGGTGGAAAAAAGGTTGGCTGCTGCCATGATATGCTGATTTCCATTCCAGTGGGGGGCGCTTTCAGATCGGCCAGCACGCCAGCAGGACCCGTCGCCTGGAAATCAAAGCAAAGTGGCATTTCTTGTTTTGTTTTTAGAAACCAGCAGGTCACCAATTTTGAGGGTTGGGAGGGGGGGGGGAAACAGGAAAACCTGAGCCATCCTTATGCGGTGAGCATTTCCCCCAGCGATTCATATCCCACCCCCACTAAACCAGGGGTGGGCACGTCTGGCCTGGGGGGTGGGCCAATTGCTGCCCCCCCACCCCCGATTTCTCTCTGCAGCCCTTTCCCCTCCCCAGGGGCCACACCCTGTCCGAGTGCTTAATACATCGTTGATAGCCAGTGACGGCAGTGTAGTGGTTAGAGTGCTGGTCTAGGACCCTGGGAGCCCAGGGTTCGAATCCCCGCTCAGCCGTGAAGCTCACTGGGTGGCCTTGGGCCATTCGCTCACTCCCAGCCTAGCCTACCGCACAGGGTTGTTGTTTTGAGGGTAAAGCACGGGAAGAGTATGCAGGCCGCCTTGAGCAAAGGTGAGATACAATTGCAATAACTAATCCTGCTTGCCTGGAAGCATTATAGAGACAGGTTACACGTAGAAGCCTCTGACTTTTGCACAGCTGGAATATACCGTATTTTTCGCTCTGTAAGACGCACTTTTTCCCTCCTAAAAAGTAAGGGGAAATGTGTGTGCGTCTTATGGAGCGAAAGCAGGCTGCGCAACTGTCCCAGAAGCCAGAACGGCAAGAGGGATTGCTGCTTTCACTGCGCAGCGATCTCTCTTGCTGTTCTGGCTTCTGAGATTCAGAATATTTTTTTCCTTGTTTTCCTCCTTCAAAAACTAGGTGCGTCTTGTGGTCTGCTGCGTCTTATAGAGCGAAAAATACGGTAACATATGGTGCAACGGTAAGAGTCCTATTCATTGCTCTGTCCCGCTTTGCCTCTCTGGGCAAGCGGCCCCCGGAAGGTTGCGCATGAGTTGATGCGGCCCCCAAGCTGAAAAAGGCTCCTCGCCCCAGCCCCAAGCTCCAGCCAGCGCTCCAATGCGGAGAGCCCACCTGGTACGCATGGTCGGCTTGAATGTGGCAGACGCTTGTAGGCACCGATTGGCTGAGGATGGTCATGTGCGTCGGCTGGCTCAGGTGAGGCGCCGCGGAAATGTCTGGACTGAACGAAGGAGGCCCTGGCGCTGGCTGCAGCTCCTCCAAGGCGGGAAAGGCTGGGGGCACGGAGGAGGTGGGGGAGACAGGCGTCAGGCTGGACAGGCCATCCGTCAAGGAGTCCACGTTGACGTCCAGCTCTGTGTAGTAGAAGTCTTCCTCACCGTCGCTCTGATCCAGGTCAGCTTTCCTCCTGGCGGAAGTAAAAAAAATAAAAATGGAGGGGGGCTAGCAGCAGCCACCGGAATTAGGGGTGAAGAAAGATTGCACTCGGGGCTGATTTCCTTCTTCTTCTTGTTGTTTAGTTGTGTCCAACTCTTCGTGACACTATGGGTTAAAACACAGAGCCTAGGGCCTGCCGATCAGAAGGTCGGCGGTTCAAATCCCCGTTACGGGGTGAGCTCCCGTTGCTCTGTCCCTGTTCCTGCACACCTAGCAGTTCAAAAGCACATCAAAGTGCAAGCAGAAAAATAGGTACCACTCCGGCGGGAAGGTAAACAACATTTTCATGCGCTGCTCTGGTTTCGCCAGAAGCAGCTTAGTCATGCTGGCCACATGACCCAGAAGCTGTCTGCAGACAAACGTCGGCTCCCTCGGCCAGTAAAGCGAGATGAGCGCGCAACCCCCGAGTCATCCACAACTGGACCTAATGGTCAGGGGTACCTTTACACACATAACTCTTTTCCCTCTTCATCTTCCTGCTTCCAAAAATGGGTTTAAGCATGCAACATGTCAACATTTCTCCCCACTGTAATCCCAACCTGCCTACGGTGCCAGCAACTGAATGGGCCCACCAGGCCTGACCAGGGTGCCCAAACCTACCCCAGGTGGATGGTCCTGATGTGTTTCTGCATCCCAGACGAACTGCTCAACACCTTCCCACAGTTCTTCCACAAGCACTTGAACATCACCTTGGTGGAGTTCTGTAAGAAACGGGAGAAAGGACCATTATCAGGGCCACCTCGGAGTCTCAGCGCCTATCCTGGGGACCAGGAACCTGTTCCAGCCCTGGAAGATTTGGGCTAAAAGGCTACCAAGCAGCCGCAATCAGAGACTTGTAGAATCACAGATTAAAAGGTTTATTATTTTCCATTGGGGGTTGAGCTCAACAAGCCCGACAGTAAGAGATGTTCAGCAGTGGAACGGTCACCCTCAGGAGGTTGTGAAGGTCTTTCAGCGGACGTTGGGTGACCACCTGTCAGGAACTCTTTAGCTGAGATTCCTGCATTGCAGTGGGTTGGACTGGATGACCCCTGGGGTCCCTTCTCCCCCCCCCCAATTTTTTTTATTCATTTTATAACAGAAATAAACAACACAGAAAGAAAAACAAACAATACAAACAAATTCTTGTCTTATCCTTATTTTTTTCTAAACATTGTTCGTTGGGCTTCCCCAAGTCCCCCCTATCTGATTTTCATTTTACCTCATCTTTAGCAGTTTACATATATCATAATTTCTAACCATTTTTTTTACCACACTTACTTTAACCATAAAAATACTCACATTTTATCACTTACAAATACTATTTTAAAATACACTATCTTCTACTTCTAACCCTACAGCCTATATCCACTTCCAAAGCTATTCTAAGATTTAAATATTGACATATTTTTTTCAAATAGTCCTTAAACTCCTTCCGATCTTCCACTGTCTCGTGTCTCTGGTCTAGGAGTCTCCCAGTCGGCTCGGCAAGTTCCACATACAGTCATACTTCAGGTTAAAGCAGCTTCAAGTTAAGTATTTTCGGGTCGCGCTCAGCGGCAACCCGGAAGTAACGGAGCGTGTTACTTCCGGGTTTTGCCGCATGCACAGACGCTCAAAATGATGTCACGCGTATGCATGGAAACGGCAAAACACGACCCGCGGGTTGCGTTCACTTCAGGATGCGAATGGGGCTCCAGAACAGATCTCGTTCGCATCCCGAGGTACCACTGTATTGTATTTTTCGCTCCATAAGATGCACTTTTCCCCTCCTAAAACGTAAGGGGAAGTGTGTGTGCGTCTTATGGAGCGAAAGCAGGCGGGAGGCTCTGCTCAGCGCTGCCTTTAAAGAGCCGCGCGGAGCGTGTGTGTGGCTCTTGCTGGCTTTTCCCCGAGGAGGGAGAAGGGACAGACAGTCTGCCCTTACAACATTTGATTCAGAATATTTCTTTTTCTTGTTTTCCTCCTCTAAAAACTGGGTGCGTCTTATGGTTGGGTGCGTCTTATAGAGCGAAAAATACGGTAGTCCATTGGGGTCCCTTCCAGCTCTATGATTCTTTCCCAAGATGCCCCCTTGCCGCACTCTCTCACCTTCCTCTTCCTGGGGATGGGGTCCCCAAACAGGAAGTGAGTCGCCTCGGTCTCCTCCAGCTCCGACTGCAGCGAGGGAAGGAAGCTGGCGGGAGCCTCCGTGGAGAGCGGTGGAGACGGCGTCGAGGGGGTGGAGAGGTCACTGGGAGGGTCCCAGCTCCAGTCGCCGCTGTTGTTACTGCTGCTGCTGCAGCTGGAGGACATGGCCGGGACTTCCTTCCAAACATCACCGTTGGTTTCTGTCGCGGGGTAGAAAAAAAAGACGTCAGAACTGCACACCACCCCAAGCATGTCTAAAACACTTGGGAGCACCAAAAACAACCAGGTGCCAGAACCATTTTCATTCCGAGGGCCACAGCCCCTTGTGCGGGACCTTCCAAGGGCCGGATGCCAGAAGGGCCAGAGTGAAGAGCCAGCAGGGCAGTCGATGAAGCAGGTTTCGTTCCAACCATGCAAAAGTCAGAACTACGCACACCTCTTTCCATGCTCCATCCCAGTACGTTTCCAAGCACCATTCAAAGTGTTGGTGCTGACCTTTAAAGCCCTAAACGGACTCAGCCCAGTATACCCGAGGAAGCGTCTCCAGCCCCATTGTTCAGCCCAGACACAGGTCCAGCGCTGAGGGCCTTCTGGTGGTTCCCTCATTGCGAGAAGTGAGGTTGCAGGGAACCAGGCAGAGGGCCTTCTCGGTGGTGGCGCCATCCCTGTGGAACGCCCTCCCAACAGATGTCCAGGAAATAAACAACTATCTGGCTTTTAGAAGACATCTGAAGGCAGCCCTGTTTAGGGAAGTTTTAATGTTTGATGTTTTATCGTGTTTTTAATATTCTGTTGGGAGCTGCCCAGAGTGGGGAAACCCAGCCGGATGGGGGGGTATACATAATAATTTATTATTGTTATTGTTATTATGCAAGCGGAGACCCTGGTAAACAAGGCTAAGCTCGCGGTGCAAAGAGCTTGGCATGGAACAGGGCTTCCTGCCAGGCACCCCAAATGTTCCCGTGGCAGCTTAAAGAGTAAAAAATAAAAATAATAAATTGCTACGCAAGCTGCAAGTATTGCAGAATGCTGCAGCCCAATTGCTGACAGAAGTGAGGCCTTGTCAGCATATAACACTTGGACTCAGAGATCTGTCCTGCTAGCTGATTTCTACCAGGCTAGGTTCAAGGTATACAAAGCCTTGATGACAACTTGTATTGTATTGTATTGTATTGTATTGTATTGTATTGTATTGTATTGTATTGTATTGTATTGTTGTGATTTCTTTGGACCCCATCAGCAAGGCCAAGAGGGCAACTGCTCAGGCTTTGCGCTCCAGGGAGGTCGTTTCGGTGCTGCTAAAGCAGCAATCTGACTTCACCCTCAGAGGTGCACTCCATTGTCTTTTAAGACAGATGGGTGTCCACACGTGACAACTTGTTTGCCTACAAAATCGCCTTGCCCATATGCGCCCACTTGACCACTTCAATCGAAGTTGGCACTGTTAGAGGTGCATTTGTAACAACACAGACTTTTGGTGTGGCAGCACCTAAACTTTAGGATTCCCTAACTACTCTTTTTGGCACCTGCTATCTAAATGTTCGGAGGGATGCGGGTGGCGCTGTGGGTTAAACCACAGAGCCTAGGACTTGCTGATCAGAAGGTCGGCGGTTCGAATCCCCACGACGGGGTGAGCTCCCATTGCTCGGTCCCTGCTCCTGCCAACCTAGCAGTTCGAAAGCACCTCAAAGTGCAAGTAGAAAAATAGGTACCACTCTGGCGGGAAGGTAAATGGCGTTTCCATGCGCTGCTCTGGTTCACCAGAAGCGGCTTAGTCCTGCTGGCCACATGACCTGGAAGCTGTATGCTGGCTCCCTTGGCCAATAAAGCGAGATGAGCGCTGCAACCCCAGAGTCAGCCATGACTGGACCTAATGGTCAGGGGTCCCTTTACCTTTACCTATCTAGATGTTCAGAAAGTTGATGCGACTTTTAATGTGTTTTTAGACTATTTAAGCTTTCTTCTGTTGTTACTTTTTCTTAGCTATCATTTTATTGTTTTATAATTTTCGCAAACTGATTTGAGGGTTTGCTTGTTTTTTTATACAATCAAGCAGTGTATGTATCTATATCTATAGTATTTTAAATATAAATCGTTTGGCAAACCCAGCACAGTGGATCAAGAGAAAGTTGGCCACACATGTGCTGTAAACTGTAAACCTGACATGTTGCAGAAACCCAAACGGGGTAGAGGCACCTTGTAAAATTATTCGGGGCAATATTAGGAAGCAGGCATTGCCATTCTCAAAGCCCAACCTCCCCTCTTCTCCCAACATCTTTGCAATACCTGCGCTGAAACCGTTGGGTGGGTTGTTAAGCACAACCGGGCTGGTGGAGAGGCTTGTGAGGACTGCAGCCGCTATGACCTCGTCAATCCCCGCCTTTTCAGACAACTTTCTGCAGGACAGAGGAGAGGAAACACAACAACAACACATTGTCAAGAAGAGCAACTTCAAGCATAAATCCCTGCACAGAACTTGAAACAGCTGCTCACTGCTGGGCAAAGGCTGCCTTGGAGGCATCTACAGTTTTCTGAACTGGGAAGCTTACAGATTAATTGCTTAAAAACAGAAATTCAACAAAACATTGGTATGTTGAGATGTGCAAACAGCACAGGCAAAGGGATTAAGGCCCAGGGGTCAGCAAACTTTTTCAGCAGGGGGCCGGCCCACTGTCCCTCAGACCTTGTGGGGGGCCGGACTATATTTGGGGAGGCGGAGAATGAACGAATTCCTATGCCCCACAAATAACCCAGAGATGCATATTAAATAAAAGGGCACGTTCTACTCATGTAAGAACACGCTGATTCCTGGACCATCCTCGGGCCGGATTGAGAAGGCGATTGGGCCAGATCCGGCCCCCGGGCCTTAGGCTGCCTACCCGTGAATTACATTCTCAGGAGATTTTGCACTCTGCAGATTCCACCTCCCCCCCCCCCCAAATCCCTTTGTTTTTCTGTCCCATCCCCACCACAACCTTGACCTTCCAACTTTGACTTCGCCTCTACTGAACAGGTCTCTTCCACAACACACAACCCAAACAGTCTGATTCCACATTTGCCTTTAGAAACAAGCACCACCTCCAGAGAAGGCACCTTAGCGCTTTGGAAGCTGTTCAATCAAAGTTTCTAAGGCAGATTTTTTCTGTACCGCCATGCATCCCAAACGCATCATTGAGACTGGAGGCAAGTCTCCCTTCAGTAGAAGTACTGACTTGGCAAAGAACACTTAACTTCCGGCTTCGCCTAAACTCAAATCCGCCCGGTTTACTATCCCTAGTACTTCAAGACTTCCATAAAAATGCCTGGCTTAAAACTGTCTATCCAAAACTTCCCTCTTGTGGCCTATCCCCACAACACCTATTCACTATGGGCAACACTAAAGCAAACAGACTAATTGGTCAACGTCTAAAAGATATCGAGCACCAGAACAACCTGGCCACTATTAGGAAATTCTGCCCTTGGTATGTTCAGTTTCCACCTCTCCATTTTGATTCTCTGGCCCCATATCTGCACAAACTTATTATTCCAAAATAGGTAAAGGTAGAGGGACCCCTGACCATTAGGTCCAGTCGTGGACGACTCTGGGGCTGCGGCGCTCATCTCGCTTTATTGGCCAAGGGAGCTGGCGTACAGCTTCCGGGTCATGTGGACAGCATGACTAAGAACCAGAGCAGTTCACGGAAACGCCGTTTACCTTCCCGCTGGAGCGGTACCTATTTATCTACTTGCACTTTGACGTGCTTTCGAACTGCTAGGTTGGCAGGAGCAAGACCGAGCAACGGGAGCTCATCCTGTCGCGGGGAGTCGAACCGCCAACCTTCTGATCGGCAAGTCCTAGGCTCTGTGGTTTAACCCACAGTGCCACCTGCGTCCCATCCCAAAATACAGTGGTGCCCCGCAAGACGAATGCCTCGCAAGACGGAAAGCTCGCGAGACGAAAGAGTTTTCCGTTTTAGAGGTGCTTCACAAGACGATTTTCCTATGGGCTTGCTTCACAAGATGAAAATGTCTTGCGAGTTCCTGCGGGGTTTTTTTCCTCCCCCCCCCTTTTCTAAGCCGCTAAGCCGCTTATCAGCTGATCCAATCAGCAGATAAGCCGCTAAAAGCCGCTAAAAGTGCTAATCCGCTAATCCGTCAATGGGCTTGCTTCACAAGACGAAAAAACCGCTAGACAAAGAGAATCACAGAACGGATTCTTTTCGTCTTGCGAGGCACCACTGTACAGACGTGCTTTAACACTTGCAAGACTAGATGTTTTGCCATCTGTGGCACTTGAGGGTCGATTCCAAAAGATCCTGCCTGAGAAACGTCTTTGCCCCTGTGGAGATGGCAGCACCGAAACAGCGGCACACATCCTCCTGTCCTGTACTCTCTACAAAGACCTGAGTAACAAGATCATCACCCCACTCATACTAACCATCCCAGAGCGCTCAACCACTGCCACAATGTGCTTCCTTCTATCAGATCAAAATGAGCAGATAACAGCAAAGGTTTGCTAGGTGCATAGCAGGGGCAATCAGAATAAGGGCCACTAACTGACGGCTGATTCGAGGACTTTAAATTGTGCTTTTATATCCAATTTCCTTTTCTGCGTATACTGTAATGTTTTACTGTTGCTATGGCCATTGGCTATCTTATCTCCAGAGAAGGAGAGGCGCACATGAGGCTTAAAATGGAACACCCACATTTGTGCATGTTAGCACCCACCCCCTACAGTGATGTCACCGAATTTCCGAGAGTGGGGCGTGTGTGTTCCCTTGAAGAAGCTGGACTTCCTCCGCGAACAGTACAGGGAGCTCCAAACATAACATAAACAGGCGCCCTGGCCAAATTCCCCCCCCCCCCCGCTCCACCCTCCAGCGTTCTCGCTTAACTGAAGGTCACGCCAATTGGCTGGCGAGACGCCCACTCCGCCAACCGTGACCACAAAAACAGCAACAGAGCCAAGCAGCTCTTCCTAAAGCAACTCCAAAATAACTTTTGCAGAGACCGGGAGGAATCGGCAGGCTGGAAGCCACATAAACTCAGCCCCGGGGCGGGGAGGAGAAGCGGAAGGAGAGGATCCCTCGTGCAACAGGAGGGGTTTGTTTCGGGGGGGGGCAAGGTTCGGCACAAGCCCCAGCTGAAGAACAAAACGAAGCTGCACCCGGGATGTCTTTATAAATTACATGGAAAAAGAAGGCTTACGGGCATCGCTTGGCTTAGTGTAGACTAAATCCCACCAGCAATCAGAGTGTTTCTCCAAGACTTACCATCTAAATACAGTGGTACCTCGGGTTACATACGCTTCAGGTTACATACGCTTCAGGTTACACACCCCACTAAGCCAGAAATAGTGCTTCAGGATAAGAACTTTGCTTCAGGATGAGAACAGAAATCGTGCTCCGGCGGCGCGGTGGCAGCAGGAGGCCCCATTAGATAAAGTGGTGCTTCAGGTTAAGAACAGTTTCAGGTTAAGTACAGACCTCTGGAACGAATTAAGTATTTAACCCAAGGTACCACTGTACACTTATATGAAGAAAATTGATTTACTAAGTACGTTCGTGGATAGCGGGACATCACAATTCGAATTAAGGAGTCAAGCCAAAGCTGTGTAAAGAAGGCTTGTACTCCCTATGTAGAAATTAATTTGAAAATATTTGTTTTTTGAAGTTAGCTCTATTTTTTTGTTTTTATTCTTTTTCTGTTCCCCCCCCGCCCCCGTCTTTTCTTTTTCTTTTCTTTCTCTTTTCATTTTATTTATGTATAATGGATGTATCTATGTGTTTGCAATAAAGAATTTTTTAAAAAACACGAAGCTGAACCCATCACTAGCCAGGCAAGGACATGGGTAGGCAAACTAAGGCCCGGGGGCCGGATCTGGCCCAATCGCCTTCTAAACCCGACCCGCAGACAATCCGGGAATCAGCGTGTTTTTACATGAGTAGAATGTGGCCTTTTATTTAAAATGCATCTCTGGGTTATTTGTGGGGCATAGGAATTTGTTCATTTTTTCTTCAAAATATAGTCCGGCCCCCACAAGGTCTGAGGGACAGTGGTCTGGTCCCCTGCTGAAAAAGTTTGCAGACCCCTGGGCAAGTAGGTGCACCTGCGCACAGGGCTGGCCTGCTTTTTAAGATCGTTTCTGTAACAGATTTCACGAATAAGAAAGTTCACATCAAAAATACAGCCGCCACCAATTCAGTGTTGGAAACTCAGAGAGGCACTAAATGGCTCCTGAAACCAGGGTTACAGCTGCTAAAACAGAATGTCTTGTTGCCATCTGGGGGGCCAGGCAGCGAGAAACTTGTATCGCAGGTAGAATTCAACAAGGTGTGTGTGGAAAAAAGGGCAAGATCCAGCGATCCCCAGACATGCACCTCCAGAGGGTGGAGGTGTCAAATGCCATCCTGGCACCCGGACATCTTCACCCGGTTGGAAGCGGCCGATAGCCAGGTGCAAAATGCGCCTGGTGAATTTGTAGCGCTGCCGCCAGTACCTCCTCCAAGACAAACAAGTGCAGAAAGCCATGAGCACATGGTGCATTGGGAACATCAGAGGCATTTTGTAGGTCAGTACTAGGGTGTTAAGTCTGGCCATTGTACAGTGGTACCTTGGGTTAGGGACACAGGTGGCGCTGTGGGTTAAACCACAGAGCCTAGGACTTGCTGATCAGAAGGTCGGCAGTTCGAATCCCTGTGACGGGTTGAGCTCCCGTTGCTCGGTCCCTGCTCCTGCCCACCTAGCAGTTTGAAAGCACGTCAAAGTGCAAGTAGATAAATAGGTACTGCTCTGGCGGGAAGGTAAACGGTGTTTCCGTGCGCTGCTCTGGTTCGCCAGAAGCGGCTTAGTCATGCTGGCCACATGACCCGGAAGCTGTACGCTGGCTCCCTCAGCCAATAAAGCGAGATGAGTGCCACAACCCCAGAGTCGACCACGACTGGACCTAATGGTCAGGGGTCCCTTTACCTTGGGTTAAGAACTTAATTCATTCTGGAGGTCCGTTCTTAACCTGAAATCTGGGGAAAGTAGATTGAGGGTTTTGCCCCTCTCATGAGAATCCAATGAAGTTGAACTACAAGGTATGCGGTTTGCCAAATGGCACGGCCGGCTCTTGAGCGTGTGTCCCTGCTGCGGCCAGAAAGTACAGCGACAGATGCTGAAGTTACAAAGCCAATTGCAGCGTTTCCTGTCTTGTGACATTTGCCGGAGAAACAGAAGCTTTTCTCTCTCTCACCGGTTTGACTTTACGGCTGGCTTGGCAGGTCATACAAGCAGCAGAACTGAATTATAGAGCTCCTTTTGCTTCTCTCCCCCCTCTCTCTACCTCCCACCAGCTTAGAATGCGCACCTCACATTATATGGGGTGTTTTTTATGCTTGAATGTTGGAAATGGGGGACACCACATCATGGTTACTAGGCTTCTGCCTTTGCTGGTTTGTCTGCTGAATAACCGAGGAGGATACCTTGCCTGCAGAAAAATCAGTGTGGGGAGAGCTTGCTTGTTGAGCTGCAGAGCAGCCAAGTCACTCCAGACACAGCCAGACCTTCCACTAAACCACAAAGCTAGGAGGAAATGTGGAGGGGTGGGGGTGTCACTGTGCAACTTTGGTGGGGGTGGGGAGGAGGGGAGGAAGGCTAGTCCATTGCCACACTCCCCAGTACACTTGCTCTGGCGAGAGAGAATCTAGAAGCCGTCAAAATATATAATAATAATAATAATAATAATAATAATAATAATAATAATAAATAATTTTATTTATACCCCACCCTTCCCGGTTCAAAAACTGGGCTCAGGGTGGCTAACAACAAATGTAAAACACTTAACTATAAAAGCAGCATAAAATAAAATACAGTATAAAAACATGAATAACAAAAAAATTCAAAAATCAATTTAGGGGAAATAAGCATTGGATAATCCCCAGGGCTAGCTGGCTGAATTGGTCCTATTATGCAAAGTGGGAGACGCTATGCTAAACTAATTTCTGCCACTTGCAGAATTTGGCTGGATTGCCTGGGTGCAAATTTTAATTTAATTTTATTTTTTTAAAAAGCAGGCAACACCCTGCTCACACGTTCCAGGCTGCAGAGGCTGTCAAAGCCATCTTGGGCTTGTGGAAAGGCCTGATCCAGGAAGCTTTGCTCAGATAAGGGGTCAAAGGACTCCCCGGTGCACAAGTGTAAACAACGGCACGAAGGCTCCTCCCTCCCAGACTCACAGCCTATCACCTCCCTCCCGCTGAGCCGCACCAGCCAATGGGAAGCCAGTGCCTGAGCGATTTGACAGCCTAGTGCAAATTCTGGGCTCCCCTCCTTCCCAGCGATGGAGAACCTCGGCTCTCAACTCCCACATGACTTCCTGTAGCAGCAGCTCATGATCCCAGAAAGGACAAACAAATAACGCATTTCTCTTCCGTCCAAGCTGCGGGAAGAGGCTGCCAAACATCCAAGCTGGAGAAAGCAAAGGCCAGAAATGGAACGTCCTGTTTCCAGGCCTTTAGCAACCAAGTTGCAAAGAAAACCAGGCAGGCTTTACACTTTAAAAGAGAGGCCCGTCTGCAACGGTTTCGTTTTGGGTCCTGCATCATCTGCCACCGCTCTTAAGACCATACGGTGGTGAAGAAGAGTCGGTGGAAGAAGATTGGAAGAAATTTAAAGATTACCTACAGAAATATTGTAAAATTAATGAACGTTAGAATGATCTTGGATAGAAATCAAGTGGTTTCTAGCTGTAATGCTTTAAGAGAATATGAAAAAAAGGCTTATAAATGGGTAAAAGCTTAATGGTAAGGATTTGCTGAACTAATAAATTGAAGTAGAATACAAAAAAGGGAGGTATGAGGAGGTCCGGGGAAATAAGCTTAAGGAAAATAAGAAACGGAAAATCAATGTGTTTTTAACTGTTTTTATTTTGCATTTTTCTTTTTCTTTTTCCATTTTTATTGTAATATGTTTAAAAAATCTTAATAAATATCTTATAAAAAAAATACAGTGGTACCTCGAGTTAAGAACTTAATTCGTTCCGGAGGTCCATTCTTAACCTGAAAGTGTTCTTAACCTGAAGCACCACTTTAGCAAATGGGGCCTCCCATTGCCACCATGCGATTTCTGTTCTCATCCTGAAGCAAAGTTCTTAACCTGAAGCACTATTTCTGGGTTACTGGAGTCTGTAACCTGAAGCGTATGTAACCCGAGGTACCACTGTATTTAGGACTGGAGGCCGCAGAATCGTTATGGCCCTGCTATCCAAGCACACTGGAAGACCCCAGCTGGTTAGATAATGCCAGGATCACAGGATTTGGCCCCATACAGGACGGCTGCATATTCCAGTATTGCCGGGGGGGTGGACTAGAGGATCCCTCAGGGTCCCTTGCAATCCTGGGATTTTATGCAGCTCTGCCAGATGAGGCCAAGGGCCCTTCTGGTCTAGCATCCTGTCCTCAGGTACGTCCAAAGTCCCTAATCCGGCCTGCCGGTTGTTTTAATACTGCCCCTATGACAGTTAATTTCCTGGAGTGAAATTCTAAAAGGAGGTCAACCATTTTAACCCTAAAAAAAAGAAGAGCTCAACAACTTTGGGGGGGGAATCGAAAAAGATGCTCAACAACTTCAGTCCCAAACAAGGTCAACTCTGGTCGGCCCTCAGGCATGTTCACTTCATCAAATCTGGCCCTCTTTGAAAAATGTTCGGACATCCCTGCTCTATGGGAAGCCAGAAGCAGGATCCGAGCGCAAGAGCCCTCTCCTCTTGTGGTTTCCAGAAACTGGCATTCAGAAGTGTTAATAATAATAATAACAATAACAACAACAACAACAATAATAATAATAATAATTTATTATTTATACCGCGCCCATCTGGCTGAGTTTCCCCAGCCACTCTGGGCAGCTCCCAATTGAGTGTTAAAACAATACAGCATTAAATATTAAAAACTTCCCTAAACAGGGCAGCCTTCAGATGTCTTTTAAAGATAGGATAGCTGCTTATTTCCTTCACATCTGAAGGGAGGGTGTTCCACAGGGCGGGTGCCACTACCGAGAAGGCCCTCTGCCTGGTTCCCTGTAACTTGGCTTCTTGCAGTGAGGGAACTGCCATAAGGCCCTTGGAGCTGGACCTCAGCATCCGGGCTGAACGATGGGGGTGGAGATGCTCCTTCAGGTATACTGGACCGAGGCCGTTTAGGGCTTTAAAGGTCAGCACCAACACTTTGAATTGTGCTCGGAAACGTACTGGGAGCCAATGCAGATCTCTCAGGACTGGTGTTATGTGGTCCTGGCAGCCACTCCCAGTCCCCAGTCTAGCTGCCGCATTCTGGATTAATTGCAGTTTCCGGGTCACCTTCAAAGGTAGCCCCACGTAGAGCGCATTGCAGTAGTCCAAACGTTGCTGCCTCCAACTGTGGCATGAAGCCATTGCTAGCCTCCTCCTCCAGGAATTTGCCCTATCATCTTTTACGGCAATCTCAAGTTGGCAGCCACCACTGCCCTCCTGTGGCAGAGAGTTCCGCAGTTCCACAACATGCTCCGTGAAGAAATTCTTTTATCTGCCCTGAACGTTCCAACTTTCAGCTTCCCTGGCCGTCCACAAATTCTAGTGTTATGAGAGAGGGAGAGAAAAAAGCCTACAGCTTAAACTGAAAATGGCAGAAAGCTAGAAGCCTGATCACCTGCTGTGACACAGGGGCGATTTCTACTGCTTTGCAACTCCACAAGTGTTCTCATCGGTAAAGAGCTGTCCAAAAATGATTCAGGACACGAAGACCAATCCTATGGCAAAGTTCAACAGAGCTTACTTCCAGGTAAGAGGGATGAACAGTTAAGCCACTCTGAGAATTGGAGCTCTTGAACTGCTCTTTGACCATAATTATAAATTATTATTATTATTATTACATTGTAGCTCCGGGAGCAGGGTGTCCTAACAACTTTCAGTGTCCTTAAAACTATAACTCCCAGGATTATAACACACAGCTACTTTCCTTTAATAAACTCAAGGTATGTATCCATGGGATTAATGCCAACCCCTTATTTGACCTGAAAGGAATATATGTACCGTATTTTTTGCACCATAACACTCACTTTTTTCCTCCTAAAAAGTAAGGGGAAATGTCTGTGCGTGTTATGGAGGGAATGCCTACGGGTGGCATGCCTACGGATTTTCCTCCTCTAAAAACTACGTGCGTGTTATGGTCAAGTGCGTGTTATAGAGCGAAAAATACGGTGTATATGTGTGTGTGTGTGTGTGAGAGAGAGAGAGAGAGGGCACCATCCGACTACACGCCACTTTCTGCAAGGCACACACAGGTCTCTGCCCGGAGGAACTTACAAGTCTTCCATTCAACACAGGGGAAGACACAGTTCAGGGCAGTTATTTGTTTGTTTATTACCATAAATTGGTATACCGCCCTTCATGCATAGAACTCAGGGTGGTACGCAGAATGAAAACACAAAACAAGAACACAAAATACGTAATAAAAACAAGAACAAAACAGACCCGTAACACCCTCGTTCTTCCAAGTTATGCGCACTCAGGCTTAGCTGTCGAATATTTAGGAACTGAATGATTTTATTATTACGGTCACTGACCGGTTCCAACTCACTTACAATATCAGGAAAATCATAAAAAACACCACAGGAATACATTGAATTGCAATTGGGTACAACAGAGACAATACAGATATAGCGGCAGTTAAAAATATGTATTAAATCTTGATCACTAAAATATAACCTAAAATTGTCACTGAAAAACCTTAATCATTTTGGTAGTACAGCTTGTTCCCTAAGTTTTATGGCAGTCACACAGAATTTGGTGATCTCTAGATCCTTGTCCTCTACCAGGAGTTTTAGACATTGAAGTTCGGACCCATTTGGAGATTTTTGTATAACAGGAGTGATAAATGCCGAGCGTATATCCCCCGTAGAAACAGCAGCGTAACAAGACATGAGAGAGAGTTTCTATCAAGCCGCAGGGGCAGACTCGTTCCACATACGGTTTGCCCTCGAATCTGCCCTGCAATAAGGCAGATGGCAGCACGGTGAATCTAACGAGGGTAAATAACAGTCTGTATTTGGGTATTTCCAATTTTGACCAATAATTTGCCAGGGTAAATCCTTTCCCATTATCTTGTATTGCTGGGTGTTTATTCATCTTGCTCACGTGGCATTGCAGTTCCACATTATGTTTAGGAACTTTGGAGTTAAGGATTTAAAGAAAAGGTGGATTTTGGGGGATTTGCAGTGGAGGGAAAGAGAGAGAGAGAATAAATTGCTTCCTTCCCCACCCCAAACCCTCCAGGCACACAAAAGGAAAATGAGCCTGCACACCCAGTGCGCAAACACGCCCAGCGCACCAGGCGGGAGCAGGGAGACAGAGGGAGCCAAGTGGGCCAGGGGCCAAGCTGAGCTGTTTACTACCACACAGCAATGCCTTAACAGGTCTCTCTAGACTGCTCTGCACTGCAGGCGGCCAGAGGCAACCCTCTGGGATGAACAGCACTCCGGGACGGCCGAGTATCAAGTTACCCAGTCCTTGGAAGGGAGGGTTCAGTCCTTCCGCCCTGCACTGGTGGGCACATGTGTGTACACACACACACACCTCTCTTAGCAGCTACAGAAATGCGCTCCTCGGCCAAAGTCCGGGATGGCGATGGGGAGGAGAGGGAGGAAGGGAACAGAGGACGTTTTGCAACCGGGTAGTTTTGGCCCAGAGGCTGCTTCCTTCCTGCAAAAGCTTGCATGGTGCGCAGCTCGACCGCCTCCACCGTTCAACAAGCCCTCCACGTAAACGTAAGAACGGCATCACTTTCATGGAATCTGTAGAGGGGACCCCAACGGTCATCTAGTCCAACCCCCCACAAGGCAGGAATTTCTCAACTAAAGCATCGCTGAGAAATGCACAAACACACAAACACAACCTCTGCTTAAAAGCTCCACCACCTTCCGAGGGAGACCGTTCCACTGCTGAACAGCTCTTGCCATCAGAAACTACTTCCCGATGTTTAGTTGGAATCTCCTTTTTTGTAACTGGAAGCCACGGGTTCAAGTCCTACCCTCCAGAGCAGGAGGAAACAAGCTTGAGTTAGGTCTGGATTACCATATACAGTCATACCTTGGATTACAGATGCTTTAGGTTTTTCGTTTTTTCGGGTTACGGAAGCGCCGAAACCCGGAAGTACCGAAACGGGTTACTTCCGGGTTTCGGCAGTCTCGCGTGCACAAAAGCGCTAAATTGCACTTTGCGCATGCGCAGAAACATCAAATCGCAACCCACGCGTGCACTGACGCGCCGCTGCGGGTTGCGAACGTGCCTCCCACACGGATCACTTTCGCAACTCGAGCGTCCACTGTACTATTCTTTATAAAGCTGACTTGTAATGCAAAATAAAAACATCTCCGTATAGACTTGAAAGCTGAAGTGTTCTCACAACGGACCCACACTGCAGGAACCAGCAGGCAGGACCCGAGTCACAATCGCCCTCCCTCCCCTCCTGTGTTTTCCAGCAACCGGAATTCGGAAGCATTGCTTGCTGCAGAGTGCAAGATGTGCAGAGCACCCCTCCTGATGCCAGCAGAGTGTGCCAAAAGAACAGAGAAACACCAAACAGTTGTACTAGGAAGAGACAGCTGCTTTAGCGACAGTGTAATGCAGTTTCAGTTAGAGTTGATGACCTGTTGATGGCATTTTACCATTGTACTGTTGAGAGTGTATAAACTTAAGATCTGTGTGTGTGGTTTGGGAGCTGCACGGTCAGGGGAAAAACAATGCTGTCCAGGGTTGTAAAGACTGCGGAGAGAATAATTGGGTGCACTCTTCCCACCTTGGATCAAATCTATGCTTCCAGTGTCAGAAGAAAGCTGCAGAGATAGTGCAGGACAGTGCGCACCCCAGAAACGATCTCTTTCAGCTTCTGCCTTCTGGAAGAAGGTACAGGGTTATAAAGACTAGGACTAGCCGCCTGAGAAACAGTTTCTATCCAAATGCGATTTTGGTTTTAAACACAGTGTAAGGAGTCTGCATGGGAGTATATTGTATTTAAAGATGGAGCATCAGAGTTTTTAGGGGCTAACCAGGTTGGGATAGCAGGTTTTTGAATGTCTTATGTGGATTTTTCAATTTCGTTGTTCTATATGGGACAATGACAATAAAGATTATCGTACCGTCTCCTTTCAGCATACAGACTATGCTCTGGCCAAGGGGCAGGAGCCAAAAGCAAACCATAAACACAACAGCATAAACCTAAACCACTGGTGCCTGTTGCTGGCAATAATAGACAGTAATCTTGGGTACCACGCAAGTGCCTGAAAACTCACTTCCCAGCTTGCCAAGTTGACTTTTCAACCTGTCTGCTTAAAATACGGCCAAGATCCGGACATGTGCAATTCGTTGAACGCAGCAAACTACCAATTGCAGACTGATACGCTCCAACATCTTCACAATCTGTCCCTCCCCCCCCCTTCTGTTTTTTGGAAATTATGGGAGTTTGCGCATTCCTGCCGTTGGCCGTTCCAAAATTCTCCAGCAAAACTCTCCTCTCTCCAGCTGCGGAGGCAGGGCATCGCCATCCCACCAGGTGGCGCTCCAGCCACGGCCACCTTGCTTAACAGCAGTCCACACACACACACACACACACACCCGCGGGCAGAGGAAGTGGCGTCCTGCCGCTCTCGGCTCCGGCAGACAGCAAAGCGAAGCAGCGCCTCCTCTGCCTGTAATCCAAGAAGATTAAACACACACATAATTTGCTGCCTGCTTTAAGGCCTATTTTTAGCCCAGGTGCTTCCCCTGGCACGGAAAGTGACGCGGCCTGCCAGCGTGCACCGCACTGCCAGCTCGGGAAGCTCACAAGCGGCACCGCTGGGCATGGCCTGCACACGCCTGCTGCAGCCGAGAATGCCCGCCACAAGCGTGGGGCTGACAGCTTGTGCAGGAGGGGCAGAGGAAGGGGGAGTTCAGAGACCTGGAGGCCTTGGGAACCTGAACGTGGAGATCAGGGGGGACAAAAATCAATGGTTTTTTAAAAATAAATAAAATTGGATATTTTTTAATTTACATTTGATTTTTAAAATTCCTTAAATCTTTCTAAAGATGGTTTTTTATTTAAGTTACATTAGACTCCAAAGGCTATTCATCAGGAAATAAGGATTTGCTTTAAGTTTTTCATGTGTGCTAAGAACTCAGTCTAAGTTCTTTTTTATATAAAAAAAAATGTTGAACCACATCAGCTAACAAACATGTATACATATGCTATAATGTTATTGCTGCAGTTAAATAAATTGTTTACATTGTTATTTAGGAAATGATGGTTTTTCTCCTTCCAGTAAAGAACAGCAGAAAAGTTGTCCAAACAGAAACAGTTAACTAACGTTTCCGAGCACAATTCAAAGTGTGGTGCTGACCTTTAAAGCCCTAAACAGCCTCGGCCCAGTATACCTGAAGGAGCGTCTCCACCCCCATCGTTCTGCCCGGACACTGAGGTCCAGTGCCGAGGGCCTTCTGGCGGTTCCCTCATTGCGAGAAGCAAAGCTACAGAGAACCAGGCAGAGGGCCTTCTCGGTAGTGGCGCCCGCCCTGTGGAACGCCCTCCCATCAGATGTCAAAGAGATAAACAACTACCTGACATTCAGAAGACATCTTAAGGCAGCCCTGTTCAGGGAAGCTTTTAACGTGTGATTTTACTGTATTTTTGGTTTTATGGAAGCCGCCCAGAGTGGCTGGGGAGGCCCAGCCAGATGGGCGGGGTATAAATAATAAATTATTATTATTATTATTATTATTATTATTATTATTATTAAACCTTACAATAATGTCCTAATTATCGGTCTATGTATTTCTAACAATATAACCAAATCAGTAATTTTTGATGTAACTGACAAACTACTCTAAAAATTTATTATTCCAAAAATGAAATCTTCATCTGGTTGTAAATATTAAGCTTATACCAGCAAGAATAAGTCTTTCTTTTTTAAAAAAAAATTAAATCAAGTCTTACTGACGAGTGATTTAAATTGTGATTTAAATGAAATTCACCCTGGCCTCAAGCAATATCCTTTCAACAAAAGACTGAAGCTGATGTTTCCTGCTCCCGAAGCATGTCCTCTACAGATGAACTGCGGCCCATCGCTCTTGAGCGACCCACCTAGCTCTGCTCAAAATGCCTGCGGTTCTTCAGGGTCTCAGGCACAGCCTTGTTCCCGGGAGATGTCAGCATTCGAACTCGGCTCCCTCCATCGTTCCAGCACTCAGTTACGCCAGCCCACCCCCATTAAACTGAAAACTCTGAAGGCAGAGAACTCAGGGTGCAGAATAATCTGGGACATACATGGGAGTATGAAAGGGGATCATCTGCAGGCCACCCCCCAGGAACCCAAATTCTGCAAGCGGAAAAGTGGGATTCTGCAACCCGCAGAACACCACACAAGCTGAACAAGTTTGTAAAACGTCTTCTCCTGGGTATACTTTTCATTTAATTAATCAAAATGTTCACTTATCAGCCTTTCAGCTCCTCAAGGCAGCTCACAATCGCAAGATAACACAAAATGCCACGTGGCAATAAGAGGAAACCACAGCCAGGCACACTCACAGCATGAAGAAGGGTTGTGTGTGTAGGAAAATATTCATAAAACACTTGGCAAACTGGAAAAAAAGCCTTCACAATGTACCAGAATGCTATTTGACCAGGGACCAACTGGGCACACTGAGGCAGGGAGTTCTACAACGTGGGAGCCACAGCAGTGAAGGCCCTGTCCCAGGTCCCAGATAACCAACCCTTCGATGGCAAGTGAGAAATTTACCCTGTTCCTATTAGTCTTAGGAAGAGACAGGCACTGCTGCCAAACCCTCTGGTGCCCAGGATTTCAACAAAAATGTCACCCACTTACTTTCAAGTGCAGCTTCACAGCCATAAATCAACATATCCAAGCCCTAGATTGTTACGGAAATTACGGGGGGGGGCACATCTTTAAAGTTGTTAAATGTTACAAATATTATGCATAAATGCATCCTTTCGACTTGACAGCTCAGAGAAGTTACCTAGCTTTAACAATCATATAAAATCAACTCCTTTGCCAGTTTCCTCCATGTAAAGGGACCCCTGACCATTAGGTCCAGTTGCGGACGGCTCTGGGGTTGTGGCGCTCATCTCGCTTTACTGGCCGGCGTACAGCTTCCGGGTCATGTGGCCAGCATGACTAAGCCGCTCTGGAGAACCAGAGCAATGCATGGAAACGCTGTTTACCTTCCTGCCGGAGCGGTACCTATTTATCTACTTGCACTTTTTGGCGTGCTTTCGAACTGCTAGGTTGGCAGGAGCAGGGACCGAGCAACGGGAGCTCACCCTGTTGCGGGGATTTGAACCGCCAACCTTCTGAGTCCTAGGCTCTGTGGTTTAACCCACAGCGCCACACACGTCCCGTTTTCCTCCATGTATACACACCTCCTACCCCAGGAAGTGCCCAGAGGTGATAATTGCTGAGCTGATTGTTGGCCAAGGAAAGCCTAATCCCATCACCGGACTTGCCAAGGGGTCCCGACATGCAAAGGAAGTTCTATTGTACTTTGGGTGGTGGGACTTCAGAAGGTGTTTCGCTATGCTAATCTTATACCTGGGTCTTGCCCTGACATGTCTGCTTATGCTAATCTTGTACCAAGGACTTGTCTGGACATGTTTGCCCAGGTTAAACTAGTATAACCCCAGTCTACCCCTCCCCTTTTGTGACATGTCAGTGATGTAGCAATGATGTATCAATGATGCTGAAATATACTCGGAGTTGAGAGTGGATTTCATGCTCTTTATTCAGTTCATAGTAGTGAGGAATAGAAGTTCCCCCAGAATGTCTGCTTTATATACATTATTTACACAATGGGCACCACGTGATTGGTTAATTCTGGGGTTCACCTGTAGGCCAATCAGGTTGCGGATTCACTTCTACCTGGAGCTGGATTGGGTGGCTCCTGTGGACCAATCAGACTGCTGCATTCTGAATCCTATTGTTCTATGACCAATCAGACTGCTGCCTTTTGGATCCTATTCAACTCAGTACATAACAGATGCTGTACGAACTGTATTCTGGGATATGGTGGGAAACCTTTAAAAGTCCTTGTCACCCCATCCTCGGGGTTCAAAATTCCTCTTTGAACCTGTTGCACAATAAACTTTGGTCTACAGCTATTTGCTCCACTGGCTGGACTCCTTCCTTTATTCCGCAGGGACCCGCGGGCTTGTGATAGGAATTTTGAGGTCTTAGATATATATTAAATGTTCATAAATCTACCAACCAAGCACGTACATAGATCAGCACAGGAAGACCGACCTGAAACCATTTTGATTCCCAAACTGAGCAAATGATTTCTCTGCAAGGTCAAAGTGGGAAACCTCCCCATTGTCTCTTTCCTCACAAATCCTGTCTTAAGGGCACATTTAAGATATGACTAGGGTGTGAGGCTGTGACCTGGCTCAGGAACTAAGTATTTATCATTACAAAAGACTGGCCAGGCTCCCCAGGCAATCCAATCAAGTGACCATTAATCAGGTCACCTGGCAGACAGGAGGTAAACAAAGCACTCAGATTTCTGCTGTAGACCGCTCTTTCTGTGATGTTGGTATGATGTATCTGGGGCGGGGTGGTCTTGAGCTACAACCCTGCTCTGATGTATGTATGATGTTTCTGGGGGTGGTCTTGATCTACAGGGTGGCAATTTCAAAAGTCTACATAAGGCCTTGCGCGCCATATTTCTGGGTTCCTCCTCCTTTCCTGCGGGTGAGGGGAGCACCCTGTTGCAACAGATCAATAAAGATCAGGCTAACTAGCTGCTTTGCTGGGTGGCCTCTGTTATTTTCTCCTACCAATAGAGAACCTACATAAATAATAATAATAATAATAATAATAATAATAATAATAATAATATTTATACCCCGCCCATCTGGCTGAGTTTCCCCAGCCACTCTGGGCGGCTCCCAATCAAATGTTAAAAACAGTACAGCATTAAATATTAAAAACTTCCCTGAACAGGGCTGCCTTCAGATGTCTTTTAAAGATAGGATAGCTGCTTACAGTGGTGCCTCGCAAGACGAAATTAATTCGTTCCGCAAGTTTTTCGTCTTGCGAAGCACGGTTTTCCATAAGAATGCACTGAAAATCAATCAATGCGTTCCTATGGAGACCGTCCGGGGACAGAGGGGAAGCGCCGCGCGCCTTCCCCTCTGTCCCCGGACCTGTTTAAAGCAAGGGGCAGCGGGGAGAAGATTGCTTCTCCCCGTTGCCTGCCCCGCAATCTCCGGGGACAGAGGGGAAGGCGCGCGCGCCTTCCCCTCTGTCCCCAGACCTGTTTTAAAGCAAGGGAAGGGGCAGCGGGGAGAATCGCTTCTCCCCGTTGCCACCCCTTGGTTCAAAAGGGGTCCGGGGAAAGAGGGGAAGGCGCGCTGCGCTTCCCCGCTATCCCCGGAGCTTGCGGGGCAAGCTTCGTTTTGCGAAGCAAGCCCATAGGGAAATGCGTCTTGCGAAGCGGCTAAGAAAACAAAAAACTCCTTCGTCTAGCGAGTTTTTCGTCTTCCGAGGCGTTCGTCTTGCAGGGTACCACTGTATTTCCTTCACATCTGAAGGGAGGGTGTTCCACAGGGCGGGCGCCACTACAGAGAAGGCCCTCTGTCTGGTTCCCTGTAACCTCACTTCTCGCAATGAGGGAACCGCCAGAAGGCCCTCGGAGCTGGATCTCAGTGTCCGGCCTGAACGATGGGGGTGGAGACGCTCCTTCAGGTATACTGGACCGAGGCCGTTTAGGACTTTAAAAGTCAGCACCAACACTTTGAATTGTGCTCAGAAACGTACTGGGAGCCAATGTAGGTCTTTCAGGACTGGTGTTATGTGGTCCCGGCGGCCAGTCCCAGTCACCAGTCTAGCTGCCGCATTCTGGATTAATTGCAGTTTCCGGGTCACCTTCAACTGTAGCCCCACGTAGAGCACATTGCAGTAGTCCAAGCGTGAGATAACTAGAGCATGCACCACTCTGGTGAGACAGTCCGCGGGCAGGTAGGGTCTTATCCTGTGTACCAGGTGGAGCTGGTAGACAGCCGCCCTGGACACAGAATTGACCTGCGCCTCCATGGACAGCTGTGAGTCCAAAATGACTCCCAGGCTGCGCACCTGGTCCTTCAGGGGCACAATTACCCCATTCAGGACCAGGGAATCCCCCACACCTGCCCGTCCCCTGTCCCCCAAAAACAGTACTTCTGTCTTGTCAGGATTCAACCTCAATCTGTTAGCCGCCATCCATCCTCCAACCGCCTCCAGACACTCACGCAGGACCTTCACCGCCTTCACTGGTTCTGATTTACAGGAGAGGTAGAGCTGGGTGTCATCTGCATACTGATGAACACCCAACTATATGGGCTCTTGGATACCCCATAGGGGGAAAAGGTCAGATTTTTGTTTTACAACACATCCCCAGTCCCCTGGAAGTTCAGAATCAAAATACTTTGGACGCTGACTAACGGAGTTGCGCTCACATTTTCCAGGGATAAATCTGGGCCTTTCCAGAGCCCCTCGTGCAACGGACTTCTGCTTGCACAACGGAACTTCCCCTTCTGTGCACCCTCAAAGCCTTCCCCAAAGCTTGGGGGGGAGGTCTACAAGGGGGGGGGGAGTCCCATTCTGCAAGGGGAACTTCGCTCGCAAAGCCCGGGACGCAGCGCGTTATTTTCCAAGGTGGAGTAGAATATAAATAAAGCAAAATATTTGTGTAAATTAACCAAGGAGCAGGAATACACTGCGAATATTCAGCTGAGCTTTCTAGTAAGGTTTTGCATCTCACTGGTGTTGTTATGCACAGGCGACAGTTCTCTGCACTTGTGAGTGAGCTGCATTGAACTCGATCGGGGTGCCCAAAATTTTGAGAGGTCCAGATTTGATGAAGTGAACATGCGTGAGGGCCGACCAAAGTTGATGAGCTTTTAATAGTCCGAAGTTTCTTTTTTTTTTTTTGATGACTGAAATATGAGATACTATGTTTTTTACTCTATTCATACTTTTATTCCTCTTTTTTCTTTTCTTTTTTTCTTTTCTCCCCCCCCCTTTTCTATTTTGCTTTATTTTTGTTCTTTGGTATGTATACTATCAATAATTTCTATGTTTGTCTGCTGGTATTGCATGTATTTTAAGACTCTGTTCAATAAAAAAATTAGATTAAAAAAGAAGTAGAAGTTGTTGTTGAGCTTTTTTTTAGGGTTTAAGTTGTTGAGTTTTGGGGGGAAATTTTCTTTTTTTAGGAGAAAATAAATAATAAACTACAATAAATAAACTGCCACAGGGGCTGCATAAAACCGGCCGAGGAGCCGGATTGGGCCCCCAAAACGGACTTTGGACATGCCTGAACTTGGTGGAACTTGCTCCCGAGTAAACATGGAAACTGTGGCGAAAACCAGCTATTCTGAATGTAGGCCACAATCTCATCATGAATTTTAAGCCACTTTAAGCAGTCATGGCTTCCCCTGCAAAGAATTCTGGGAAGTGTCGTTTGTTATTCCTCTCCCAGATATACAATTCTCAGAGTGGTTTAGCAGTCAATCCCTCCTCCCTACAAACTCTGGGAAATGTAGCTTTGGGAGAGGAATAAGAGTCTCCTAACAACTCACAGCACCCTGAACAAACTACAGTTCCCAGAATTCTTTTGGGAAATCCATGTTTATATTTATGGCGTCAATGCATCCTTAGTTATTTTCCATCTCTGCATTCTTGCATACTGTTTCTAAGCCCAGGTAACCCTTTCTTTCTTTTTCCTTTTTCATCGAAACGCTCATCATGTCCGTTTTTCCTACTGGCAAGAACTAAGATATACTTAGAGCAGCAACCTGCAGTTTCATCTCGGACATGTGATAAATTTAGAATTATTGTTTCAGTAAGACAGCGGCTGCAACTCTTTCCACACCTGCCTGGAAATAAGCCCCACAGAGCCCAGAAAGACTAACTTCCTTCCATCTGGAGTTTACGTATGGTACTAAAGTGTATTGCAAGCTGTGTCGATGATCATTCCATCAATAGCCAGGATACAAATTTTCTAAATAAAAATATGAAAGATTTACAAGTTTTAAAATTCCATAAATACACCATACAGTACAACCGTAGAGGCTGACTCAAGTTATTCACTATACACCAACTGTTAAGAGGAAATTTAGATATGATAAGAAAGGATATATTTGTATAAAGTCAATTTCCCTTCCAAAATCTGATTCTCCAACCCACCTACCCACTCACTCACCCCACTCCTTGGGTTTTTCCATTTGTCCAGAAATATTATATATCTCCTTCTACATTCCAGGGTGCTTCTTAAGAACCCAACAAGTTAATTATTTACTATTACTGTATTTATTCAAAGTCTATACCACCCTTAATCAAAGGATCACAGAGCGGTTTACAACATAAAGCACAAAACTGCGCAACGTAATAATAAACAAACACACCCACACACCCCACATACCCTTACAAGTTTAAAAAGCCGCAGGTGTTAAAGTGTGAGGTGCACTTTGAACATTGAGGGTGTTTCTTCATATTATTACATCAGCGGAGGAAAAAATATCAGCTGTGGCATGAAGCCGATTGGCATGGCCACGAGACTGGCAGATATTGATAAGGGGGCAAATTTCAACACAGAGGTGTATGGTCTCCAGAAAGCAATTTCATCCTACCCTGGCTGAAGATAGCATCCCCACCGTCCCCGATTCTGCAAAACTCAGCTGCTCCAGGTAAGCAAAGGTAGGAGTCTAAGGTGCCACCTCTAGGCAGGACAACTCTTCTATGCTCCATCAGAATAAAAACCACCGCCTTGCAACAAATCATAGCAACAGTCTAGGTACCTTAACCACAAATACAAAGAGAAAACTCATTTTCAGACGCCGCGGACCGATGAGTGTGTTTGGTTCTGGTGAGCTGGGGGGGTGGGGTGGGGGTGGAGTGCGAAGAGGGAATAGAAAACCAGAGGGGATAATGGAGCGTCCTGGAAAAGGCCGTCCGGGATTCCGGAATGGAGAACTCGGTGTTGCAACACCTCTTGCCAGGTGTGAGGGCAAAGTAGCTCTCCCAGGTCCCTGCTTCAACCAGGGGATGAATTAGAGCATGGGTAGCTAAACTAAGGCCTGGGGCCTGGATCCGGCCAAATTGCCTTCTAAATCCGGCCCGCAGACAGTCCAGGAATCAGCGTGTTTTTACATGAGTATATTAAGTACATCTTAAGGCAGCCCTGTTTAGGGAAGTTTTTAACGTGTGATATTTTACTGTATTTTTGGTTTTTATGGAAGCCGCCCAGAGTGGCTGGGGAGGCCCAGCCAGATGAGCGGGGTATAAGTAAATTATTATTATTATTATTAGTAGTAGTAGTAGTAGTAGTAGTAGTAGTAGTAGTAGTAGAATGTGTCCTTTTATTTAAAATGCATCTCTGGGTTATTTGTGGGGCACAAGAATTTGTTCATTTCCCCCCCAAAATATAGTCCGGCCCCCCATAAGGTCTGAGGGACACTGGACCGGCCCCCAGCTGAAAAAGTTTGCTAACATCTGAATTAGAGCATGGGTAGGTAAACTAAGGCCCAGGGGCCAGATCCAGCCCAATCACCTTCTAAATCCGGCCTGCAGACAGTCTGGGAATCAGTGTGTGTTTACATGAGCAGAACGTGTCTTTTTATTTAAAATGCATCTCTGGGTTATTTGTGGGGCACAGGAATTCGTTCTCCCCCCCCCCCAAAAAAAAAGATATAGTCCAACCCCCCACAAGGACTGAGGGACAGTGGACCAGCCCAGTGCTGAAAAATTTTGCTGGCCCCTGAGTTAGAAGCTGCGGCCCTGGCACACACCAAGGACGCTAAGAGGTTGAGAACAACAGCAGTGGCAGCTGCGCCCAGCGGGGCCCCATCCTGATCAACGTTTAACACAGCGGTCAGCAAACTTTTTCAGCAGGGGGCCGGTCCACTGTCCCTCAGACCTTGTGGGGGGCCGGACTATATTTTGGGGGGGAGAATGAACAAATTCCTATGCCCCACAAATAACCAAGAGATGCATTTTAAATAAAAGGACACATTCTACTCATGTAAAAACACGCTGATTCCCAGACCGTCTGCTGGCCGGATTTAGAAGGTGATTGGGCCGGATCCAGCCCCCGGGCCTTAGTTTGCCTACCCACGGTTTAACAGAAGGGTGACAAAACCCTCCAGAGGATTGCAGCGCCTAGCAAGCCATCCTGAAAAGCAGGTGTCAATATGTTCACAGTGGAGTTGGAGAAAGAAATGCCTGCAGCAAAAACAAGCTGCGCTCCTCCGCTGTGGCCACCAAACTAGTTTTTAGGGAAATCCCCAGCGCTCAAGGCCAACGACACGGCCCGAAGGTTTTCCAAATGCAGCAAAGGAATCCACTGCGGGAGATGGATAAGATACCAGCCCTTCACTAAACCGGTGCATTTTCCTTCCAATTCCCACCATTCAATGAGCTTTGCAATAAATAAGACTCAGAAAGGAACTACTCCCTCCAGAAACCCCAAATAACCTTTCTCCAAGGACCCTACCTTTGCCTGGGCACTGGGATGTAGGATGAATGACGCAGGGGGCCCTGATCCAGCAGTCGGAGTGCCGCCGCCTCATCCTCCAGCCGCTTCGGCACCAAGGGATCGGACAGGTGCCTCGGCCGCCCGTTGATCGGCTCCGCTTCCACCGGAAGCCCCTTCCCACTGCAGTGGGCAGGACTCTGGAAAAGGACACAGAGGCGTTTGATGCCGGACGCAGGTAGCAAATCAACAGCAACAGCTGGCCATAACACTTGAGAGTGTTTGCCCAGCTCCTTTCAGCCCAATAGAATTGCTTGCCACCACATCCCGTCCTGTGGCGGCGAGTTCCGCAGATCAACGTTACACAGCACAGCGGGGTTAGCGTTCTTTTGACATGGGCCCCAAGATAACTGTGATGAAAATGTCTGTTTCACTCTCTACTTTTACAATTCAAAGTGTTGGTGCTGACCTTTGAAGCCCTAAACAGCCTCGGCCCAGTATACCTGAAGGAGCGTCTCCACCCCCATCGTTCTACCCAGACACTGAGGTCCAGCGCCAAGGGCCTTCTGGCGGTTCCCTCGCTGCGAGAAGCAAAGCTACAGGGAACCGGGCAGAGGGCCTTCTCGGTAGTGGCACCCGCGCTGTGGAACGCCCTCCCACCAGATGTCAAAGAGAAAAACAACTATCTGACTATTAGAAGACATCTGAAGGCAGCCCTGTTTAGGGAAGCTTTTAATGTTTAATAGATTATTGTATTTTAATATTCTGTTGGAAGCTGCCCAGAGTGGCTGGGGAAACCCAGCCAGATGGGTGGAGTATAAATAACAAATTATTATTATTATTATTATTATTACACCTGGCCTTGTATTATTTCTGTGGTTCTGCATGTATTGTTCTTTTTTAACGAACCCAACCCACCCCGCACTCAAGCATGTGGGCAGCCAGGAAGGGCTTGGCTCTGTTCTTAAAGCTCAGAAGCCCTTGGCTTTATCTTAGATAAACAGAGCAGGTGCAGACAAAAGCAGTGAGTGAGGCTGGCCTTATTGCAACTGAAATCCAGGCAAAGCTCCTTCAGGACTGATAAGCATGTTCTAACATGGAGGCCGATTCCTCTTCTGCACTCGCGCTAAAAATCTACTCACACCAGGCAGCAGGAGAGGAAGCTCAGAAACAAGGACGGACAGTTCAGCTGCACCTCCGGGGTCTATCCATCCATCCATCTTTATGTGGATAGGCTTTTGAGCTCAGTAATCCTTTAGAACACCAGTCCACTTCTGCCAGGAAAGCCAGAGTCAGCTACACTACAAACTGCTCCCTTTCCTGGGGCTTTCCTTTTAAGTTCTGGCTTGCAAGTCTAATAAATGCCACAAATATTGAGCAGCTTCGCTTTAAGGAACCTGGCAAACCTGTGACAAAACTGCTTTTGCAGAAAGTAGTAAGGAATAAGCCAACGTATCAATTGGGGGAAAGAAAGGCCTGGGCGATAGTGGTGCCTCGCAAGACGAAAATAATCTGTTCCGCGAGTCTCTTCGTCTAGCGGTTTTTTTGTCTTGCGAAGCAACCCTATTAGCGGTTTAGCGGCTATTAAAGGCTTAGCGGGAAGCTTTTAATGTTTGATGTATTATAGTATTTTAATATTCTTTTGGAGGCCGCCCAGAGTGGCTGGGGAAGCCCAGCCAGATGGGTGGGGTATAAATAAATTATTATTATTATTATTATTATTATTATTATTATTATTATTATTAGCGGCTATTAGAGGCTTAGCGGCTTAAAGGCTATTAGCGGCTTAGCGGCTTAGAAAAAGGGGGGGAAAGCAAAAAAAATTCACAAGACTCGCAAGACGTTTTCGTCTTGCGAAGCAAGCCCATAGGGAAATTCGTCTTGCGAAGTGCATCGAAAAACGGAAAACCCTTTCGTCTAGCGGGTTTTCCGTCTTGCGAGGCATTCGTCTTGCGGGGCACCACTCTATATCAATATATCATCCAAAACAGGTTTGTAGTCCATATTGAGATACAGTGGTACCTCGGGTTACATACGCTTCAGGTTACAGACTCCACTGACCCAGAAATAGTACCTCGGGTTAAGAACTTTGCTTCAGGAAGAGAACAGAAATCGTGCTCCGGTGACGCAGCAGCAGCAGGAGGACCCATTAGCTAAAGTGTTGTTTCAGGTTAAGTACAGTTTCAGGTTAAGTACAGACCTCCGGAACAAATTACAGTGGTGCCTCGCAAGACGAAATTAATCCGTTCCGCGAGTCTCTTCGTCTAGCGGTTTTTTCGTCTTGCGAAGCAACCCTATTAGCGGCTTAGCGGCTATAGCGGTTTAGCGGCTATTAAAGGCTTAGCGGATTAGCGGCCAAAAGGCTATTAGCGGCTATTAAAGGCTTAGCGGATTAGCGGCTAAAAGGCTATTAGCGGCTTAGAGAAAGGGGGGGAGTGAAAAAAAAATCGGAACACTCACAAGACGTTTTCGTCTTGCAAAGCAAGCCCATAGGGAAAATCGTCTTGCGAAGCAGCTCAAAAACGGAAAACCCTTTCATCTAGCGGGTTTTCCGTCTTGCGAGGCATTCGTCTTGCGGGGCACCACTGTAAGTACTTAACCCGAGGTACCACTGTATTGGTTTCACAATTTTGGGCCTGGCAATACATCGCGAATCACTGGGGGGGGGGGGCGTGGTGAATGCAAAAATCACAATGTGGGGGAAAACATGGTGCCAGCCAATGCTTCTCCGATTCCTGCAGGCCCTGTTAACTGCGCCAGCTGAGCTCTCCCCTCTCTCCTGCAGGAGGCAGCGAATCACAAGAGCAGGCGCTGGCAAAATCACAATGCGGGGGAAACTGTCCAGCCAGCCAGTGCCTCTGCCTGGCTCCACCCTAATTTCAGACATCGTGATACAGTCATACCGAGTGTTGCGTTTGCTTCAGGTTGAGCGTTTTCAAGTTGCGTCCCACGGCGACCCGGAAGTACTGGAAAGGGTTACTTCCGGGTTTCGCCGCTCGCGCATGCACAGATGCTCAAAATGTGGTCACACGCAGAAGCAGCGAATTGCGACCCCCGCATGCGCAGACGCGGGTTGCGCTCTGCTCAGGTTGCGAACGGGGATCCAGAACAGATCCTGCTCGCAACCAGAGGTACCACTGTATATTGATATACAGTGGTACCTCGGGTTACATACCCTTCAGGTTACAGACTCCGCTAACCCAGAAATAGTGCTTCAGGTTAAGAACTTTGCTTCAGGATGAGAACAGAAATTGTGTTCCGGTGGCACGGCGGCAGCGGGAGGCCCCATTAGCTAAAGCGGTGCTTCAGGTTAAGAACAGTTTCAGGTTAAGAACGGACCTCCAGAACGAATTAAGTACTTAACCTGAGGTACCACTGTACAGTGGACGCTCGGGTTGCGAATGGGATCCATGTGGGACGCACATTCGCAACCTGCAGCATTCGCAACCTGCGTCTGTGCGTCTGCGCACGTACGGGTTGCGATTCAGCGCTTCTGCGCATGCGCAACCGCAGAAACCCAGAAGTAACCCATTCCGGTTTCAGCGGTCTGTAATCCGAAAAATGCAACCTGAAGCAGCTGTAACCCGAGGTATGACTGTATTGCGATGTTTAGCTAGTGGTACATCACGGTGTTGAAAACCAGATATTGCCCAGACCTAGTGGGGAACTGCAGACCCTGCAGCTGAATGTGGCCCCCCAGGATGCTCTGTCCGTCCCTTGACACTCTCCACAGGCCACCCCCCACACCAGCCATTGAGGGCGGCTGGGATGGGTCCCAGAAATCTTAAAAAAAAATCCCATTGGCCAGTGTGTGTAGAAACTAGGCATTTAATTTGCATTCGATGCTCCACCCGCTTCCCACCCCCCCAGCCCTGCTCAACCCCAGCATGTGGCCCCCAGACATGGTCTGGAAGGGAATGAGGCCCTGGGGCGGAAAGGGATTCCCCATCCCTGGTATCAGCCAACCCAGGTCAACAGGAAAGCCCTGGATTGAAGCAGTCTGAGAGTGAGGCTGCGAGAAATGATACACAGTGTGCAAGCCAGCTACACTTGTCTGGGCAAGGGCTGTAGCAAAACGTTAGAGCACACACCTCGGATGCAAAAGGTCCCAGGTTCCATTCCCAGCGTCTCCCAGTAGGGCTGGGAGGACACACCCACCCCACCCTCCTGTAACCTGCAGAAACTATTGCTACGTCACTTGGGGGTGGGAGAGCTGGGAACAAGGCTCCTTCCACCTGCTTTGCAAGAGGTCCATCAAGCACATCCTGCACCTGGATATTATAGGAACAACTGTTCAGATATTGTTTTTGTTTTCCTCTTCCCTCCCTGGTCCTCTCTCCTTGTGTGCTGTGGGTTTTTGGTTGTTGTTTTTTAAAGATTGTAAGTCTGCAGGGCAATTGTTTTTACTATTTATTTTGTGCTTCTATCCTGTATTTTTATCTTGCGAACAGTCTCAAGATCTTCGGATGAAGGGCGGTATATAAAGTTTGCAAATGATGATGATGATGATGATGTTGTAAGCTGCTTTGGGAGCCTTATTGGCTGAGGAGCAGGTTACAAATGCTCTAAATAGGCAAATAATAAATGTACCTTCCCTCCCCCACCCCAGTCTTAATTCCTGTCCTTCACAGCTTATCTCACTCTGCACTAAGAGATTACTCATAGACGACACCAAATTGGAAAACTCTCCAACGCTCGGCTGCCACCCTGCAGCTCAAACTCAGACCAGCCCTTTGCTTGTTGACAGAGGGCATCTGCAAGGAGTCAGCTTCCCAAAGAGCTGAGCACGGCTGCATCTGTCTACAGAATCCGACCACTGCAGCAGACTGGACCTCTCTGGACCACCCTCAGCACCGGTTCCAAAGTTCTGACCGGTGATGTAGGCGCCCTTGCACATCCAAGCATCGGTCGTACAATTCTAAAACCTCAACTTTAACAAAACAATTAAAAGCACACCACCAAGTTTCTAGACCTCATGACTACGAAGCTGGTGAAACCTGTTGCATGTCAGGTTAAGGCTGGAGAAAGGATACAAAGGCGAAATGTCAAGGAAGTGTGCATGACTCTGCCTCCAGCCTCACAGCCAATTATTCCACACCATCTTCGCACTTTTAAAAAAGCCCAGGGAGGAAATGTGTGTCCCAGGAGTAAAACACAGCAGCGTCCATCTAGTGGACATTCAGTGGTACTGTTGACCTGCTAAAATAGGAGCTAGAATCCCATTTCCATCTGCACTAGCAGGCAAGGGCAATATATTGTCCGAAACTGGTCCATATTGTGATATTGGTTTCATGATTTTAGACCTGGCTATAAATTATGAATCATGGTGTGTGAGTGTGTGTTATGCTATGCAAAAATCACAATGCGCGGAAAACCGTGAAGCCTCCATCCTTAGTTCATACATTGTGATATATCGATATATTGTGATGTTTAGCTGGTGAAAAATCATGATGCTGAAAAACGTCACCCAGCCCTACCAGGGAGGATGGAAGTTAGGGGGCAAGAGGTTGAAAAAGAGACACACACCCCCAAATTATTTTGGGGGCAGATGGAGAGAATCAGAAAAAGGCTGTTTTGATGAAGGGCTGGCCTTGAAATATTTGTATTAGTAGAATTGTAATGTTTTCAACAACACACCAGAGCACTACCAAATAAACGTTTGGCTTATAGTGTTACTATGTTTGGCATATTAGCATTGGCCTATTAAGGATTTAATAGGGGTGCTTATGTTTATAGGTGTGTGAGGATAAGCACACGTTTTGTGTGTGTGTGTGTGTGTGTGTGTAATATTAATCATAGTAACTTTTTTGTTAGCTTCAGCCCAACAGCATCTGAAAGGTAGCAGATTCTCCACTCTTGCACGAAACCTTGCTTATTCTCAAGAGCACCCGGCCTCCAACCCATAAGGTAGCAAGGCTTGGGTGAACTCCACAGGCCATGGCTTCCATCGCACTAAATCACAGGGACCCAGCCCCAGCCATGGAGCCCCAATTAATCCCATTGGGGCTGGCCTTGGGGGCCTGTTAAAACACCAGACCCACCAGCCTCCCATCTCTGCTTGGAGACCCTGAGACACGACGGTTCCCTAAGAGAGCGATTTCACCCATGAACTTTGCCCCTCACTTCTTCGGGGAGGGATGGGCAACCCTCACCATTCAGAGAGGGGTTGCACCTCAGTGACAGAGCACCTTGGCCTAACCCTGTCTACACAGTGGTAACCTCTAGATTATTGCAATGTATTGTACGCAGGGCTGCCTCCGAAGACGGTTCGGAAGTTTCAGCCGGCGCAGAGTTCGGCAGGCCAGGTTGAGCATCTTGCACCGATCCTGGCCCGACTGCACTGGCTGCCAATTAGTTTCCTGGCCCAATTCGAAGTGCTGGGTTTGACCTATAAAGCCTTAAACGACTCAGGACCTCCAAGCCTCAAGGATCTCTCCCCATATGCACCGATCCGGACACTACTATCACCATCTGAGGCCCTGCGCCTCCGTGAGCAGTCCAGAGGGCTGCAACATGAGAACAGGGCCTTTTCTGCAGTGGCTCCCCGTCTGTGGAATGCTCTCCCTAGGGAGGCTAGCCGGGGACCATTATTATTATTATTATTATTATTATTATTATTATTATTATTATTATTATTATTTTCTATCCCTCCCATCTGTCTGGGTTTCCCCAGCCACTCTGGGTGGCTTCCAACAAAAGATTTAAAATACATTAAAACATCAGTCATTAAAAACTTCCCTAAACACACATTATACGTCTTTAGGCGCCAGACAAACATGGTCTTCTTCAACCAGGCCTTTGCCTGATTAATATTCTACAGTGCACCTGTGGGAAGGGCGGGGGGCTAAATTGTTTTGTTCTTTTTGTTTTAGTTATTTACTTCTTTTTAACTTGTATTTTATTCCGTGAACCGCCCTGAGATATTGTGGTGAAGTGTGGTATATAAATTTAATAAATTACTGAAAATAATAAAAATAAAAAACTTCCAGTCCAAAATCCTGGAGAGGTGAAAGCACACCGTGACCAGGAATGGGGCACATCTGGCCCTCCAGATGTTACTGGACTCCAACTCCCATCAGCCTCAGCCTGCAGGGTCAACGGTCAAGGAATCGGACAAGTGCGGCCTACCAGCAGCTGGAGGGCGACACATTCCTCATCCTTGGCATAGGGACCATGGAGCTGAATGGACGAGTGATATGACTCTGCATAAAACAGATTCCTGGAACATGGTCAGGAAGGATTCCCAAGCAACATGGAAGCTCCAGCTCATTGGAAAATCCCTCCCAGCTCCCCTTAGCTCTTGAAATTTGCCTAGACACTTTCAAGAATGTTTAGACTTGTGCATGCCCCCCTAGAAGTGATGTTCAGAGGCTGGAAACAAAGGAGAGGTCTTCTTGGTGGTGGCCCCCAATCTGCCTCTTCCCAGTATAAAATAGAGAGTTCCACAGTTTAACAATGCACTGCTCAAAGGATTGTCTTATCTGTCCTGAATTTTCCAACCTTCAGCTTCCTTTAATAGCCATGATTTATAGTGTAAGGATGGGAGGAAAAACTTCTATTTTCACCTTCTACATGCAGTGCATGCTTCCACACACCTCTGCCATATCCCCTCTTATTCGCCTTTTCTCTAAACTAAAAAGTCCCAGGCACTGGAACATTTTCTCATTCCACCAGCTCGATCATTTCGCTTGCCCCTTTCCAACTCAACAACAACAATAATAGAATAATAATTTATTATTTATACCCCACCCATCTGGCTGAGTTTCCCCAGCCACTCTGGGCGGCTCCCAATCGAGTGTTAAAAACAAGACAGCATTAAATATTGAAGACTTCCCTAACCAGGGCTGCCTTCAGATGTCTTTTAAAAAGAAGATAGCTGCTTATTTCCTTTGACATCTGAAGGGAGGGTGTTCCACAGGACAGGAGCCGCTACCGAGAAGGCCCTCTGTCTGTTTTCCTATAACCTCACAATGAGGGAACCACCAGAAGGCCCTCGGCGCTGGATCTCAGTGTCTGGGCTCAACAATAGGGGTGGAGACGCTCCTTCAGGTCTACTGGGCTGAAGCCGTTTAGGGCTTTAAAGGGCACACCAACACTCTGAATTGTGCTCGGAAACATACTGGGAGCCAATGCAGATCTCTCAGGACTGGTGTTATGTGGTCCCAGCGGCCGCTCCCATCACCAGTCTAGCTGCCATATTCTGGATTAATTGCAGTTTCCGGGTCACCTTTAAAGGTAGCCCCATATAGAGTGCACTGCAGTAGTCCAAGCAGGAGATAACTAGAGCATGCACTACTCTGGCAAGACAGTCCACGGGCAGGTAGGGCCATTTGTGATGAGGTATTGATGCGGGTGGCACTGTGGGTTAAACCACAGAGCCTAGGACTTGCTGATCAGAAGGTCGGTGGTTTGAATCCCTGCGACGGGGTGAGCTCGGTCCCTGCTCCTGCCAACCTAGCAGTTCGAAAGCACGTCAAAGTGCAAGCAGATAAATAGGTACCACTCCGGCGGGAAGGTAAACGGCGTTTCCGTGCGCTGCTCTGGTTCGCCAGAAGCAGCTTAGTCATGCTGGCCACATGACCCGGAAGCTGTATGCCGGCTCCCTCGGCCAATAAAGCGAGATGAGCGCCGCAACCCCAGATTCGGCCACGACTGGACCTAATGGTCAGGGGTCCCTTTACCTTTACTATTCCAAATGGGACACTGCAAAGAGACACTCCAGGACACTGGAGAGAAGGTGCTGGGCAAAGTGGGCCACCGGCCTGGTCCAGCACAACTTTTCCTACAAGGGTCCACCAAAGCTCATCTAGTCCACCCCTCCTGCAACGCAGGAATAATCAAGGCCCAACATTGCCAAGCAGGTGCCCTGCAGACGTTCTGGCCTCCAACTCCCACGAGCTCCAGATTCTGCCCGCCGCCGCCTGCGACTCAACTCGCCCTTTCGGACTCCCAGCAGGATCCAGAAACGACGCCTCCCCGCCCCCTGCACGGCGCACGTGTGAATCCCCAGCGAAGCGCTCCGGAGGCGGGCGCTGCTGTTTCCCCCACCCACAAACCGAGCCCGAGCCCACCCACCCGGGTGGGCCCTCCCCTCCTGGCCCAGCGCGGTGCCTGTTCGGCAGAGTGATTGATGGCCCGTCCCTCCGAGCAGCTCGCGCCCCGCCATGCAGGGGTGGAGACCCGATGGGGCGGGGATGGGCTCGGGCGGAAAAAGAGAGAGAAAAGGCGGCTCTCTGCAGCTCCGCTCCACGTCCCGGCCCATTGCAATTCCCTCCCCTCGATCAAAACTTTCAGCGCAAGCAAAGCAAGCAGCGAGAGGCGCCATCTTTTCGCGAAGGGGAATCAAACTTTCCGCCGGGGTTGCTGCTAGGCCGGGAAAACCGGGCGCCTCTCGGGTTTGCCAGCTGGACCCAACGGCGCGCACGGTCTCTCTCTGCAAGCGCAGCGGGGCAGGGGCTCGGCGCTGTCAGGGGCCCTTTTGCTTCGGGGGCCTAGCGGAGCCCCCAACTACTATTTAGAATTGACGGCCGAGTAAAGCACTCCAAGGATCGCACTGGGCGAATAGTCTCCGATCCTAGGCAAAAAGGCTGCGCGCGCGCCGTCTGCAAAGAAGCCGGGTCTTTCCAACCCACCCGGGACTTTTTTATTTTGCAAGCAAGCGCGGCGGCTCTCAGTGGCTTCGTGTAAGGGCCGCTCCTCCAGCCCACCCTCCCTATGCAACTTCCCGGTCCCACCCTCCAGCTGCCATGCATGGCTCTGGATGGTTCCCCTCCCCCCGTTTGCAAATATAATGCACCCCCCTCAACCGAAATCCGCCTCCAAGGCTCTAAGCAGTTTCTTGCCAAACGCGTTGGGGACTCTCCCTTTTCCGATCTCTGCAAAAATAATATTCCCTACACACGCCCCGCACTCCTGGCCTCCCCTGCGCAGGACGGCCGTATCTCTTTCCCCGCCCCAAAAGTCCACGAAGGAAGCAGCAGCGCCGCGAAGCCCACGGCCGTCGAGTCTTTGCAACTTCAGCTAGTCGCCTGCGTCTCTCGCCCGCCCTCCGTGCTCCTGTGCGCCATGGCGGGACACACCCACCCGCTTCTCCTTCGCCAGATCCGACAGCGCGGCCGAGGCCGGGAGCAGCAGCGACACGGGACGGGACCAGACGGGGCGGGAGAGCGAAGTTGCCGCCGCCGCCTTCCGCCGCTTCTTACCTTTTGCAAAAGCTGCAGCCTGCCTTTGCTGCCGGCCGGGGAGCTCCTGCCGGCGCCGTCCTCGCAGCTTCTGCGCCGGGACCTCCTTCGGATCGACGCCGGATCTTCCACCAGCACCGTGTAGACGGCGTTGCTGGCTGCCTCGGAGGAGGAAGGGGGGTACGGGGAGGCGAGCGGCTTGCAGGAGGCGGAGATCACCCCGCAGCACAAGCCGGGCGCCGGGGGGCTGCCGTCGGG